>NC_080379.1:68218573-68518573 GCF_014773155.1 Arachis stenosperma
AGCTCCACACCTTAATCTATGGTGTGTAGAAACTCCACCGTTGAAAATACATAAGAACAAGGTCTAGGCATGGCCATGAGGCCAGCCCCCAAAATATGATTAAAAGACTCCAAATGATCAAGGATCAAAAGATTCAAATATCTAAAGATCTGATCTAAGAACTAGATGTCCAAAGATGAAAATACAATAGCAAAAGGTCCTATTTGTAGAGAACTAGTAGCCTAGGGTTTACAGAAATGGGTAAATGACATAAAAATCCACTTCCGGGCCCACTTGGTGTGTGCTTGGGCTGAGCATTGAAGCTTTCATGTGTAGAGACTTTTCTTGGAGTTAAACGCCAGCTTTTGTGCCAGTTTGGGCGTTAACTCCCATTCTTGTGCCAGTTCCGGCGTTTAACGCCGGGCAGTTTTGAGCTAATTTGGAACGCGGTTTGGGCCATCAAATCTGAGCAAAGTAAACTATTATACATTGCTGGAAAGACCAGGATGTCTACTTTCCAACCGTTGAAGCGCGCCAATTGAGCTTTTGTAGCTCCAGAAAATCCATTTCGAGTGCAGGGAGGTCAGAATCCAACAGCATCTGCAGTCCTTTTCAGCCTTCTGAATCAGAGTTTGCTCAGGTCCCTCAATTTCAGCCAGAAAATACCTGAAATCACAGAAAAACACACAAACTCATAGTAATGTCCAGAAAAGTGAAATTTTTAACTAAAACTAAAAAAAATATAACAAAAACTAACTAAAACATACTAAAACATAGTAAAAACAATGCCAAAAAGCGTATAAATTATCCGCTCATCAGTGACTGTATTGAGCCTTCTGTAGTCAATACACATGCGCCACCCTGTAACTGTTCTTGTAGGAACTAGTTCATTCTTTTCATTATGAATCACTGTCATGCCTCCCTTCTTGGGGACAACGTGGACAGGGCTCACCCAAGGGCTATCTGAAATAGGATAAATAATCCCAGCCTTTAGTAACTTAGTGACCTCTTTCTGCACCACCTCCTTCATGGTTAGATTTAACCGCCTTTGTGGTTGAACCACTGGCTTAGTGGTGTGCGAAATTGTGATCACTACTTTTCACAACTCAAATAATCCCTAGTAATGGCCCCAAAGACTTGGTGCTCAATACCATGGCATAAACACAACTTTGCACAACTAACCAGCAAGTGCACTAGGTCGTCCAAGTAATAAACCTTACACGAGTAAGGGTCGATCCCACGGAGATTGTTGGTATGAAGCAAGCTATGGTCACCTTGTAAATCTTAGTCAGGTAGACTCAAATGGGTATAGATGATATATGAATAAAACATAAAGATAAAGATAGAGATACTTATGTATATCATTGGTGAGAGCTTCAGATAAGCGTATGAAGATGCTTTCCCTTCCGTCTCTCTGCTTTCCTACTGTCTTCATCCAATCCTTCTTACTCCTTTCCATGGCAAGCTTATGCAAGGGTTTCACCGTTGTCAATGGCTACCTCCCATCCTCTCAGTGGAAATGTTCAACGCACCCTGTCACGGCACGACTATCCATCTGTCGGTTCTCGGTCAGGCCGGAATAGAATCCATTGATTCTTTTGCGTCTGTCACTAACGCCCCGCCTGCTAGGAGTTTGAAGCACGTCACAGTCATTCAATCATTGAATCCTACTCAGAATACCACAGACAAGGTTAGACCTTCCGGATTCTCTTGAATGCCGCCATCAGTTCTTGCCTATACCACGAAGACTCTGATCTCACGGAATGGCTAGCTCGTTTGTCAGGCGAGCGCTCGGTTGTCAGGCAATCAACCATGCATCGTGTTATCAGGAATCCAAGAGATAAACATTAGAGCCTCGTTGCTGTAGAACAAGAGTGGTTGTCAGTCACTTGTTCATGAGTGAGAATGATGATGAGCGTCACATAATCATCACATTCATCAAGTTCTTGAGTGCGAATGAATATCTTGGACAAAGAACAAGCGGAATTGAATAGAAGAACAATAGTAATTGCATTAATACTCGAGGTACAACAGAGCTCCACACCTTAATCTATGGTGTGTAGAAACTCCACCGTTGAAAATACATAAGAACAAGGTCTAGGCATGGCCGTGTGGCCAGCCTCCCAAAGTGATCAAAAGATCTAAAGAAAAAGGTTCCCAAGATCAGAAGATGATCAGAAGATTAAAATACAATAGTAAAAGGTCCGACCTATAGGAAACTAGTAGCCTAAGGATTACAAAGATGAGTAAATGAGATAAAAATCCACTTTCGGGCCCACTTGGTGTGTGCTTGGGCTGAGCAATGAAGCATTTTTCGTGTAGAGACTCTTCTTGGAGTTAAACGCCAGCTTTTATGCCAGTTTGGGCGTTTAACTCCCATTTTGGTGACAGTTCCGGCGTTTAACGCAGGGAATTCTGAGGGTGACTTTGAACGCCAGTTTGGGCCATCAAATCTTGGGCAAAGTATGGACTATCATATATTGCTGGAAAGCCCAGGATGTCTACTTTCCAACGCCGTTGAGAGCGCGCCAATTAGGCTTCTGTAGCTCCAGAAAATCCACTTCGAGTGCAGGGAGGTCAGAATCCAACAGCATCTGCAGTCCTTTTCAGTCTCTGAATCAGATTTTTGCTCAGGTCCCTCAATTTCAGCCAGAAAATACCTAAAATCACAGAAAAACACACAAACTCATAGTAAAGTCCAGAAAAGTGAATTTTAACTAAAAACTAATAAAAATCTACTAAGAACTCAACTAAAATTGCTAAAAACATACTAAAAACAATGCCAAAAAGCATATAAATTATCCGCTCATCACAACACCAAACTTAAATTGTTGCTTGTCCTCAAGCAACTGAAGATCAAATAAGATAAAAAGAAAAGAATACGCAATGAATTCCAAAAAAATCTATGAAGATCAGAATTAATTAGATGAGCGGGGCTTTTAGCTTTTTGCCTCTGAACAGTTTTGGCATCTCACTCTATCCTTTGAAATTCAGAATGATTGGCTTCTTTAGGAACTCAGAATCCAGATAGTGTTACTGATTCTCCTAGTTAAGTATGATGATTCTTGAACACAGCTACTTTATGAGTCTTGGCCGTGGCCCAAAGCACTCTGTCTTCCAGTATTACCACCGGATACATACATGCCACAGACACATAATTGGGTGAACCTTTTCAGATTGTGACTCAGCTTTGCTAGAGTCCCCAATTAGAGGTGTCCAGGGTTCTTAAGCACACTCTTTTTGCCTTGGATCACAACTTTATTTCTTTCTTTTTCTTTTTCTTTCTTTTTCGTTTTTTTTTTCATTGCTTTTTCTTGCTTCAAGAATCATTTTTATGATTTTTCAGATCCTCAGTAACATGTCTCCTTTTTCATCATTCTTTCAAGAGCCAACATTCATGAACCACAAATTCAAAAGACATATGCATTGTTTAAGCATACATTCAGAAAACAAAAGTGTTGCCACCACATCAAAATAATTAAACTGTTATAAAATTCAAAATTCATGCAATTCTTATCTTTTTTCAATTAAGAACATTGTTTATTTAAGAAAGGTGATGGATTCATAGGACATTCATAACTTTAAGGCATAGACACTAAGACACTAATGATCATAAGACACAATCATGGACAAACATAAAGCATAAATTTTTGAAAAACAAGAAAATAAAGAACAAGGAGATTAAAGAACGGGTCCACCTTAGTGATGGCGGCTTGTTCTTCCTCTTGAAGGTCTTATGGAGTGCTTGAGCTCCTCAATATCTCTTCCTTGTCTTTGTTGCTCCTCTCTCATGATTCTTTGATCTTCTCTAATTTCATAGAGGAGGATGGAATGTTCTTGGTGCTCCACCCTTAGTTGTCCCATGTTGGAACTCAATTCTCCTAGGGAGGTGTTCAGTTGCTCCCAATAGTCTTGTGGAGGAAAGTGCATCCCTTGAGGCATCTCAGGGATCTCATGATGAGAGGGGTCTCTTGTTTGCTCCATCCTTTTCTTAGTGATGGGCTTATCCTCATCAATGAGGATGTCTCCTTCTATGTCAACTCCTACTGAATAACAGAGGTGACAAATGAGATGAGGAAAGGCTAACCTTGCTAAGGTAGAGGACTTATCCGCCACCTTATAGAGTTCTTGGGCTATAACCTCATGAACTTCCACTTCTTCTTCAATCATGATGCTATGGGTCATGATGGCCCGGTCTATAGTAACTTCGGACCGGTTGCTAGTGGGAATGATTGAGCGTTGGATAAACTCCAACCACCCCCTAGCCACGGGTTTGAGGTCATGCCTTCTCAATTGAACCGGCTTCCCTCTTGAATCTCTCTTCCATTGGGCGCCCTCTTCACAAATGTCAGTGAGGACTTGGTCCAACCTTTGATCAAAGTTGACCCTTCTAGTGTAAGAATGTTCATCTCCTTGCATCATAGGCAAGTTGAATGCCAACCTCACATTTTCTGGACTGAAATCCAAGTATTTCCCCCGAACCATAGTAAGCCAATTCTTTGGATCTGGGTTCACACTTTGATCATGGTTCTTGGTAATCCATGCATTGGCATAGAACTCTTGAACCATCAAGATTCCGACTTGTTGAATGGGGTTGGTAAGAACTTCCCAACCTCTTCTTCGGATCTCATGTCGGATCTCCGGATATTCACTCTTTTTGAGTGAAAAAGGGACCTCGGGGATCACCTTCTTCAAGGCCACAACTTCATAGAAGTGGTCTTGATGCACCCTTGAGATGAATCTCTCCATCTCCCATGACTCGGAGGTGGAAGCTTTTGCCTTCCCTTTCCTCTTTCTAGAGGTTTCTCCGGCCTTAGATGCCATAAATGGTTATGGAAAAACAAAAAGCAATGCTTTTACCACACCAAACTTAAAAGGTTTGCTCGTCCTCGAGCAAAAGAAGAAAGAAGAGAGTAGAAGAAGAAGAAATGAGGAAGAAGGGAATGGCTTTGTGTTCGGCCAAAGAGGGGGAGAAGTGGTGTTTAGGTTGTGTGAAAATGAAGTGGTGAAGAAGGGTTTATAGGAGAGGGGGCTCATGGTTCGGTCATGTATGGGTGGGTTTGGGAGGGAAAGTGGTTTGAATTTGAAGGGTGAGGTAGATGGGGTTTTATGAAGGATGGATGTGAGTGGTGAAGAGAAAGATGGGATTTGATAGGTGAAGGGTTTTGGGGAAGAGGTGTTGAGGTGATTGGTGAATGGGTGAAGAAGAGAGAGAGTGGTGGGGTTGGTGGGGATCCTGTGGGGTCCACAGATCCTGGGGTGTCAAGGAAAAGTCATCCCTGCACCAAATGGCATGCAAAAACGCGTTTGAGCCAATTCTGGCGTTAAACGCCGGGCTGGTGCCCATTTCTGGCGTTTAACGCCAGGTTCTTGCCCTTCCTGGCGTTTAACGCCAGTCTGGTGCCCCTTTCTGGCGTTAAACGCCCAGAATGGTGCCAGACTGGGCGTTAAACGCCCACCTGCTAGCCTTACTGGCGTTTTAAACGCCAGTAGGTTCTTCCTCCAGGGTGTGCTGTTTTCTTCCTGTTTTTCATTCTGTTTTTGCTTTTTCAATTGATTTTGTGACTTCTCATGATCATCAACCTACAAAAAACATAAAATAACAAAAGAAAAAAGATAAAATATAACATTGGGTTGCCTCCCAACAAGCGCTTCTTTAATGTCAGTAGCTTGACAGAGGGCTCTCATGGAGCCTCACATTTTCTCAGAGCAATGTTGGAACCTCCCAACACCAAACGTAGAGTTTGAATGTGGGTGTTCAACACCAAACTTAGAGTTTGGTTGTGGCCTCCCAACACCAAACTTAGAGTTTGACTGTGGGGGCTCTGTTTGACTCTGATTTGAGAGAAGCTTTTCATGCTTCCTCTCCATGGTGACAGAGGGACATCCTTGAGCCTTAAACACAAAGGATTCTTCATTCACTTGAATGATCAGTTCACCTCCATCAACATCAATCACAGCCTTTGCTGTGGCTAGGAAGGGTCTGCCAGGGATGATGGTTTCATCCATGCACTTCCCAGTCTCTAGGACTATGAAATCAGCAGGGATGTAGTGGTCTTCAATCTTCACCAAAACATCCTCTACAAGTCCATGAGCTTGTTTTCTTGAGTTGTCTGCCATCTCTAGTGAGATTTTTGCAGCTTGCACCTCAAAGATTCCTCGCTTCTCCATTACAGAGAGAGGCATGAGGTTTACACTTGACCCTAAGTCACACAGAGCCTTCTTGAAGGTCATGGTGCCTATGGTACAAGGTATTGAAAACTTCCCAGGGTCTTGTCTCTTTTGAGGTAATTTCTGCCTAGACAAGTCATCCAGTTCTTTGGTGAGCAAAGGGGGTTCATCCTTCCAAGTCTCATTTCCAAATAACTTATCATTTAGCTTCATGATTGCTCCAAGGTATTTAGCAACTTGCTCTTCAGTGACATACTCTTCCTCTTCAGAAGAAGAATACTCATCAAAGCTCATAAAAGGCAGAAGTAAGTCCAATGGAATCTCTATGGTCTCATTTTGAGCCTCAGATTCCCATGGTTCCTCATTGGGAAACTCAGTGGAGGCTAGTGCACGCCCATTGAGGTCTTCCTCAGTGGCGTTCACTTCCTCTCCTTTCTCTCCAAATTCGGCCATGTTGATGGCCTTGCACTCTCCTTTTGGATTTTCTTCTGTGTTGCTTGGAAGAGTACTTGGAGGGAGTTCAGTAATTTTCTTGCTCAGCTGTCCCACTTGTGCCTCCAAATTCCTAATGGAGGACCTTGTTTCAGTCATGAAACTTTGAGTGGTTTTGATTAGATCAGAGACCATGGTTGCTAAGTCAGAGGGGTTCTGCTTAGAATTCTCTGTCTGTTGCTGAGAAGATGATGGAAAAGGCTTGCCATAGCTAAACCTGTTTCTTCCACCATTATTGTTGTTGAAACCTTGTTGAGGTCTCTCTTGATTCTTCCATGAGAAATTTGGATGATTTCTCCATGAAGAATTATAGGTGTTTCCATAGGGTTCTCCTAGGTAATTCACCTCTTCCATTGAAGGGTTCTCAGGATCATAAGCTTCTTCCTTAGATGAAGCATCCTTAGTACTGCTTGGTGCATTTTGCATTCCAGACAGACTTTGAGAAATCAAATTGACTTGTTGAGTCAATATTTTATTCTGAGCCAGAATGGCATTCAGAGTATCAATCTCAAGAACTCCTTTCTTCTGATTAGTCCCATTGTTCACAGGATTCCTTTCAGAGGTGTACATGAATTGGTTATTTGCAACCATTTCAATTAGTTCTTGAGCTTCTGCAGGCGTCTTCTTCAGATGAAGAGATCCTCCAGCAGAGCTATCCAAAGACATCTTGGATAGTTCAGAGAGACCATCATAGAAAATACCTATGGTGCTCCATTCAGAAAGCATGTCAGAAGGACATTTTCTGATCAATTGTTTGTATCTTTCCCAAGCTTCATAGAGGGATTCTCCATCCTTCTGTCTGAAGGTTTGGACTTCCACTCTAAGCTTACTCAATTTTTGAGGTGGAAAGAACTTTGCCAAGAAGGCATTGACTAGCTTTTCCCATGAGTCCAGGCTTTCTTTAGGTTGTGAGTCCAACCACGTCCTAGCTCTGTCTCTTACAGCAAAAGGGAATAGCATAAGTCTGTAGACTTCAGGGTCAACCCCATTAGTCTTGACAGTGTCACAGATTTGCAAGAATTCAGCTAAGAACTGATGAGGATCTTCCAATGGAAGTCCATGGAACTTGCAATTCTGTTGCATTAGAGAAACTAATTGAGGCTTAAGCTCAAAGTTGTTTGCTCCAATGGCAGGGATAGAGATGCTTCTCCCATAGAAGTCGGGAGTAGGTGCAGTAAAGTCACCCAGCACCTTCCTTGCATTGTTGTTGTTTTCGGCTGCCATGGGTTCTTCTTCTTTGAAGATTTCTGTTAGGTCCTCTACAGAGAGTTGTGCCTTAGCTTCTCTTAGCTTTCGCTTCAAGGTCCTTTCAGGTTCAGGGTCAGCTTCAACAAGAATGCCTTTGTCTTTGCTCCTGCTCATATGAAAGAGAAGAGAACAAGAAAATATGGAATCCTCTATGTCACAGTATAGAGATTCCTTGAGGTGTCAGAGGAACAGAAAATTAGAAGGAAGAAGTAGAGAATTCGAACTTAGTGGGATATAGTTCGAATTGTGCATTGAGGAGGAGTGGTACTCCATAAACAGAAGGATGTGATAAGAGAGGAAGAGAATTTTCGAAAATTCATTAAAAAGATTTTTAAAAACATTTTGAAAAACTTTAATTTGATTTTCGAAAAACAAGAGTGAGAAAGAGATCAAGTAATTTTTGAAAAAGATTTGAAATTAGAAATCAAAAAGATATGATTAAAAACCGTTTTGAAAAAGATGTGATTAAAAAGATTTGATTGAAAAAGTCATGGTTTTAAAAAGATATGATTGAAAAACAATTTTAAAAAAAAAAGATTTGATTTTAAAAATTAATGACTTGCCTAACAAGAAAAGATATGATTCAAACATTAAACCTTTCTCAACAGAAAAGGCAACATACTAGAAATGTTGAATCAAATCATTAATTGATAGCAAGTATCTTTGAAAAAGGAAAGAAATTGATTTTGAAAACATTTGATTGAAAAGATATGATTTGAAAAATATTTGATTTTGAAAAACTTTGAAAACTTGAAAAAAAAAATTGATTTGAAAACAAAATCCTCCCCCTTGTGCCATCCTGGCGTTAAACGCCCAGAATGGTGCACATTCTGGCGTTTAACGCCCAATGCACTACCTTTTTGGGCGTTAAACGCCCAACCAGGTACCCTGGCTGGCGTTTAAACGCCAGTCTGTCCTTCTTCACTGGGCGTTTTGAACGCCCAGCTTTTTCTTGTGTAATTCCTCTGCTGCATGTTCTGAATCTTCAGTTCCCTGTACTATTGACTTGAAAATAGAACCAAGATCAAATAAACAATGCATGCAAGACACCAAACTTAAAATTAGACACTAGACTCAAACAAGAAACATAAAATATTTTTGGTTTTTTATGATTTTGAAATTTTTTTGTGCTTTTTCGAAAATTATATGAAAATAGAAAATGAAGGTTTCAGAATTCTTAGTTTGGATTCCAGGAATCATTACAATGCTAGTCTAAGACTCCGGTCCAGGAATTAGACATGACTTCACAGCTAGCCAAGCTTTCAAAGAAAGCTCCGGTCCAAAACACTAGACATGGCCAATGGCCAGCCAAGCCTTAGCAGATCATTGCTCCAATAGCAAGATTGATAGAAATCAACAAGCTCTTGTGATGATCAGTTGAAACCTCGGTCCAATAAGATTAGACATGGCTTCTCAGCCAGCCAGATTTCAGCAGATCATCATGAAACACTAGAATTCATTCTTAAGAACTCTGAAGAAAAATACCTAATCTAAGCAACAAGATGAACCGTCAGTTGTCCATACACAAAACAATCCCCGGCAACGGCGCCAAAAACTTGGTGTGCGAAATTGTGATCACTACTTTTCACAACTCAAATAATCCCTAGTAATGGCCCCAAAGACTTGGTGCTCAATACCATGGCATAAACACAACTTTGCACAACTAACCAGCAAGTGCACTGGGTCGTCCAAGTAATAAACCTTACGCGAGTAAGGGTCGATCCCACGGAGATTGTTGGTATGAAGCAAGCTATGGTCACCTTGTAAATCTTAGTCAGGCAGACTCAAATGGGTATAGATGATATATGAATAAAACATAAAGATAAAGATAGAGATACTTATGTATATCATTGGTGAGAGCTTCAGATAAGCGTATGAAGATGCTTTCCCTTCCGTCTCTCTGCTTTCCTACTGTCTTCATCCAATCCTTCTTACTCCTTTCCATGGCAAGCTTATGCAAGGGTTTCACCGTTGTCAGTGGCTACCTCCCATCCTCTCAGTGGAAATGTTCAACGCACCCTGTCACGGCACGGCTATCCATCTGTCGGTTCTCGGTCAGGCCGAAATAGAATCCATTGATTCATTTGCGTCTGTCACTAACGCCCCGCCTGCTAGGAGTTTGAAGCACGTCACAGTCATTCAATCATTGAATCCTACTCAGAATACCACAGACAAGGTTAGACCTTCCGGATTCTCTTGAATGCCACCATCAGTTCTTGCCTATACCACGAAAACTCTGATCTCACGGAATGGCTGGCTCGTTTGTCAGGCGAGCGCTCGGTTGTCAGGCGATCAACCATGCATCATGTTATCAGGAATCCAAGAGATAAACATTAGAGCCTCGTTTGCTTGTAGAACAAGAGTGGTTGTCAGTCACTTTGTTCATGAGTGAGAATGATGATGAGCGTCACATAATCATCACATTCATCAAGTTCTTGAGTGTGAATGAATATCTTGGACAAAGAACAAGCGGAATTGAATAGAAGAACAATAGTAATTGCATTAATACTCGAGGTACAGCAGAGCTCCACACCTTAATCTATGGTGTGTAGAAACTCCACCGTTGAAAATACATAAGAACAAGGTCTAGGCATGGCCGTGTGGCCAGCCTCCCAAAGTGATCAAAAGATCTAAAGAAAAAGGTTCCCAAGATCAGAAGATGATCAGAAGATTAAAATACAATAGTAAAAGGTCCTACTTATAGGAAACTAGTAGCCTAAGGATTACAAAGATGAGTAAATGACATAAAAATCCACTTCCGAGCCCACTTGGTGTGTGCTTGGGCTGAGCAATGAAGCATTTTTCGTGTAGAGACTCTTCTTGGAGTTAAACGCCAGCTTTTATGCCAGTTTGGGCGTTTAACTCCCATTTTGGTGCCAGTTCCGGCGTTTAACGCTAGGAATTCTGAGGGTGACTTTGAACGCCGGTTTGGGCCATCAAATCTTGGGCAAAGTATGGACTATCATATATTGCTGGAAAGCCCAGGATGTCTACTTTCCAACGCCGCTGAGAGCGCGCCAATTGGGCTTCTGTTGCTCCAGAAAATCCACTTCGAGTGCAGGGAGGTCAGAATCCAACAGCATCTGCAGTCCTTTTCAGTCTCTGAATCAGATTTTTGCTCAGGTCCCTCAATTTCAGCCAGAAAATACCTGAAATCACAGAAAAACACAAAAACTCATAGTAAAGTCCAGAAAAGTGAATTTTAACTAAAAACTAATAAAAATCTACTAAGAACTCAACTAAAATTGCTAAAAACATACTAAAAACAATGCCAAAAAGCGTATAAATTATCCGCTCATCACTTAGCATCATCCTCCAATAGGATCTTGTGCATGCATCTTGCTGGGATAATGCCCTTAAGATCACTTATGGACCACCCAAGAGCTGTCTTGTGTGTCCTTAGCACTTGAATTAGTGCTTCCTCTTCCTTTGGATTTAAAGCAGAGCTTATGATCACTGGAAAAGTGTCACCCTCTCCCAGAAATGCATATTTCAGGGATGGTGGTAGTGGTTTGAGCTTGGGTTTAGGAGGTTTCTCCTCTTCCTGAGGAATTTTCAGAGGTTCTTTTATTTCCTTTAGTTCCTCCAGATCAGGCTGAACATCTTTAAAGATGTCCTCTAGCTCTGATTCGAGACTTTCAGTCATATTGACCTCCTCCACCAAAGAGTCAATAATATCAGCACTTATGCAGTCATTTGATGTGTCTGGATGCTGCATAGCTTTGACAACATTCAACTTGAACTCATCCTCATTGACTCTCAGGGTTAATTCCCCTTTTTGGACGTCAATGAGGGTTCGTCCAGTTGCTAGGAAAGGTCTTCCTAGAATGAGAGTTGCACTCTTGTACGCCTCCATTTCCAGCACTATAAAGTCAGTGGGAAAGGCAAATGGCCCAACCTTGACAATCATGTCCTCAATTATGCCTGATTGATATTTAATGGAGCCATCAGCAAGTTGGAGGCATATTCGGGTTGGTTTGACTTCTTCAGTCAAGCCAAGCTTTCTGATAGTGGATGCAGGTATTAGGTTGATACTTGCCCCAAGATCACATAGAGCTTTCTTGGTACAAGTACCCTCTAATGTGCATGGTATCATAAAGCTTCCAGGGTCTTTAAGCTTCTCTGGTAAGCTTTTCAGAATGACTGCACTGCATTTTTCAGTGAGAAACACTTTTTCAGTTTCTCACCAATCCTTCTTATGACTTAAGATCTCTTTCATGAACTTAGCATAAGAAGGTATTTGCTCAAGTGCCTCTGCAAACGGAATCTTTATTTCAAGAGTCCTTAGATAGTCTGCAAAGCGGGCAAATTGTTTATCCTGTTCCGCTTGGCGGAGTTTCTGAGGATAAGGCATCTTGGCTTTATATTCTTCAACCTTAGTTGCTGTAGGTTTATTCCCTACAGAGGTGGTTGAAGAAGCCTTTTTAGAGGGGTTACTATCAGCACTCTCAGGTGTCTGATTCCTCATTGGCGTTTGAACGCCAGGATTGGGTGAGGAATGGGCGTTTACCGCCAACTTTTCCCCCTTTTCTGGCGTTTGAACGCCAGAATTGGGCAAGGAATGGGCGTTTAACGCCAACTTTTCCCCTATTCTGGCGTTTGAACGCCAGGAGTGTTCCTCTCTGGGCTCTTACTGTCCTCAGAGGGATTTTGGACAGTGGTCTGGTTATCCTCTGTCACTTGTTCCTTTCTTGGCTTTTTGCCACTTTGAGCAGTGTTATTCAATGTCTTTCCACTCCTCAGTTGAACTGCTTGGCATTCTTCTGTTATCTGTTTAGATAACTGCTGTTTTGCCTGATTCAACTGTGATTCTATGTTCTTGTTAGCAATTTCAGTTTCTTGGAGCATCTCTTTAAATTCTGCTAACTGTTTTGTCATCATGAGTAATTGCTGATTAAGCTCAACAATCTGTTCTTGAGGATTAGGATCAGTGGCTACTGCCATAGCTTCATCTTTTGTAGAGGACTCATTGCTAGAGTACAAATGTTGATTTCTAGCAACAGTATCTATGAGTTCTTGAGCCTCTTCAATCGTTTTCCTCATGTCTATAGATCTTCCAGCTGAGTGGTCTAAAGACATCTGAACTTTTTCTGTAAGCCCATAGTAGAAGATGTCTAACTGTACCCACTCTGAAAACATTTCAGAGGGGCATTTCTTTAGCATACCTCTATACCTCTCCCAGGCATTATAAAGGGATTCATTATCCTCTTGTTTAAAGCCTTGGATGTCCAGCCTTAGCTGTGTCATCCTTCTTGGAGGGTAAAATTGATTCAGGAATTTGTCTGATAACTGTCTCCATGATTTTATGCTTGCTGTGGGTTGGTTATTCAACCACTTCTTAGCTTGATCTTTTACAGCAAATGGAAACAGTAATAATCTGTAGACATCCTGATCCACCTCTTTATCACGTACTGTGTCAGCAATTTGTAAAAACTGTGCCAGAAACTCAGTAGGTTCTTCCTGTGGAAGACCGGAATACTGGCAATTTTGCTGCACCATGATAATGAGTTGAGGATTTAGCTCAAAGCTGCTTGCTTTAATGGGAGGTATACAGATGCTACTCCCATATGTAGCTGTAATGGGGTTAGCATATGACCCCAAAGTCCTTCTGGACTGCTCAATTCCACTTAGGTCCATGATGTAGAAAGGGAAATGATATGGATTCACAGGTAAAGTAAAGTTTTTTTTTTTAACTAAAAGTGACCGAAAAAAATAAAAAATAAAATAAAATAAATGGAAAATAAATAAAATTTCGAAAACTAAAAGAAAATAGGATCAAAGCAAATTGAAAACTAAATCAATTAGTTAATTAAAAAGATTTTGGAATTAGCAATTAGAAAGATATGATTGAAAATTATTTTGAAAAAGATTTGATTGTTGAAATGAGGAAAGAGAAAAACAACAAAATGACACCAAACTTAAAATTTTTAGAAAATCACACACAAATTTTCGAAAATTTAAAGGAAAACACAAAGAAGACACCAAACTTAGAATTTTTAAAGAACAAGAAAGGACTAAGAACATGCAAATTCAAAAAATTAAAAGAAAACAAAAGAATGCAATTGACACCAAACTTAAAATGTGAAACTAAACTCAAATAAAAGACTCTAAACCAACAAAAATAAAACAGTCCTAATCTAAGCAACAAGATAGACCGTCAGTTGTCCAAACTCGAACAATCCCCGGCAACGGTGCCAAAAACTTGGTGCACGAAATTGTAATCACACTTTTGCAATTTCGCACAACTAACCAGCAAGTGCACTGGGTCGTCCAAGTAATACCTTACATGAGTAAGGGTCGATCCCACGGAGATTGTCGGCTTGAAGCAAGCTATAGTTATCTTGTAACTCTTAGTTAGGATGTCAATAATTCTCAGGTTTAATTGTGAAAAGTGGAAGAACATGAAATAAATACTTGTTTTGTAGTAATGGAGAACAGGCTGAGGTTTTGGAGATGCTCTATCTTCTGAATCTCTGCTTTCCTACTGTCTTCTTCTTCAAGCACGCAAGGCTCCTTCCATGGCAAGCTGTATGTAGGGTTTCACTGTTGTCAATGGCTACCTCCCATCCTCTCAGTGAAAATGTTCAACATGCTCTGTCACAGCACGGCTAATCATCTGTCGGTTCTCAATCGGGTTGGAATAGAATCCAGTGATTCTTTTGCGTCTGTCACTAACGCCCAGCCCTCAGGAGTTTGAAGCTTGTCATAGTCATTCAATCCTTGAATCCTACTCAGAATACCACAAACAAGGTTTAGACCTTCCGGATTCTCTTGAATGCCGCCATCAATTCTAGCTTATACCACGAAGATTCTAATTAAGGAATCCAATAGATATCTACTCAATCTAAGGTAGAACGGAGGTGGTTGTCAGGCACACGTTCATAGTTGAGAATGATGATGAGTGTCACGGATCATCACATTCATCAGGTTTAGGAACAAGTGATATCTTAGAATGGAAGCAAGCATGATTGAATGAAAAACAGTAGTAATTGCATTAATCCATCAAGACACAACAGAGCTCCTCACCCCCAACCATGGGGTTTAGAGACTCATGCCGTAGACGATACAATGAGAAACGTGTAAAGTGTCATGAGGTCCAGATACAATGTCAAAAGGTCCTATTAATAGTGAACTAGTAACCTAGGGTTTACCGAAATGAGTAAATGACGTAAAAATCCACTTCTGGGGTCCACTTGGTGTGTGCTTGGGCTGAGCATTGAAGCTTTCATGTGTAGAGACTTTTTCTGGAGTTAAACGCTAGCTTTTATGCCAGTTTGGGTGTTTAACTCCAATTTTTGTGCCAGTTCCGGCGTTAAACGCCGGGAATTCTGAAGCTGATTTGCAACGCCGGTTTGGGCCATCAAATCTCGGCCAAAGTAAAAAACTATTATACATTGCTAGAAAGCCCAGGATGTCTACTTTCCAACGCCGTTGAGAGCGCACCAATTGGGCTTCTATAGCTCCAGAAAATCCACTTCGAGTGCAGGGAGGTCAGAATCCAACAGCATCTGCAGTCCTTTTCAGCCTCTAAATCAGATTTTTGCTCAGGTCCCTCAATTTCAGCCAGAAAATACCTGAAAACACAGAAAAACACACAAACTCATAGTAAAGCCCAGAAAAGTGATTTTTAACTAAAAACTAATAAAAATGTAATAAAAACTAACTAAAATATACTCAAAACACACTAAAAACAATGCCAAAAAGCGTATAAATTATCCGCTCATCAACTGCACCAGACACCTCTCTTGCTCTAAGTGAGCACGTCGTGAAAAGTTACATTTTTGAGCCACTTCGAGTCCAAATTTCAAAATTTTGATTTCTGTGGTTAGTCTCTATGTGATGAGCCGGTCTCGAATTTCAAGAGAAAAATTATATTAACATAATATTCAAATATTATTATTTGATTTGGAATATTATATTATTATTTCCTCTGCTATGGTTAATATTCATCTATGTTTAGTAATATAATAACTGAGCTAGAAAATCTACTGGTAATGGATAATACCGGCATTCCTAGATGAACTTAGCAATGCTAATGCTTCATCATATATCGTTTATTCTCATGATTATCATGTTACTAGTATCATTTATACTAGTAAAGCTCATGCTTATCCTTTAGTAGTGTAATCTGATGTATCTAGTTTTAGTAATTATCTCCAGAATGATATTTTATTATTAAACTCTGATGAGTCAGCATCCAGTGACACGTGGCTCTCCCAGAGTTAGCTACCACATGTTTCCTTTCTTTCTCTCCAAGCAAAGCTTTCTTAAGGAAAAAGTAAGAAACACTTGTATTCTAATACATCTAGCTTTAGTAATTATCCTTTCTTGAGATATTTTTACACCAAACTTTAGGATAATGCTTATCCTAACCCACGGTCTCCTAGGCATCATCATTACTATCATTTTTCTTCCTAAACAAGCTAGAATTCCATGAGAGAAAACCAAGAGAACTTCCATGAACACCTGAGCTTCAACCTCCATTCTTTCTCAAACTAAAATCCTATCAAAAATCTAATCTGACCAAAGTGTTCATCTCTTCCTCCTCTCCAATTCTATGTCATATTTCAAGGAGTAAATCAAGGTATGATGGCTGCTCCTCCTCCTTGAAGTTTCAGCCATGGTGGAAACTCAAGCTGATGGTGTTTTCTTCATGTTTTCTCTTCAGATCTCTTGTTCAATCACCATAGGCTCTAAGAAAACATGATTTCTAGCTGCCTTAAGGTGGGGAAAACCTTATTTTCATCATCATGAAGCTTCAGCCTTCATGATTCATATGGTTCTAAAGTTGTTTTTAATGTTAAAATAGGCGTAAAACTGCTTTTGGAAGCTTGTTTTTGGTTCATCTTTTAGCAGCAGCAAAGGAGGTAAGATTTGGTAAATTAATCAATGATTGGCTGTGTTCTTGAAGTGTTAAATCAGATCTTGTTGCTTGAGGCTTGATTTTGAGTGTTTGTGTGTTGGTTTGATCATGAGATCTTGTTGTTTAATGCTTGAAAATCAAGTTTTTGATGGTTCTGAAGTTGTTATTGTTGCTGCTGGAAAGCTTGGCATTACAGCCATGAAATTCATGATATTTGATGTGTTTTTTATGTGTATTTGATGGGTGAAACGTTGCTCTTTGGTTTGGTCAAAATCAGGTAAAAATTGGTTACCGAAAAGTTTGAAAAACTGGTTGAAAATCAGGCTGAAATTTGATGAACTTTTGGAAAAATGTTTTTGCTTTTTGGAAGGAAGTGAAAACGTTTATTTGATGATTTTGAGATCAAAATGCAATTATTAAAAAGTTTGGGGTTGAAAGTTAATTAAAGAAAAGTTAAGGGGCCCAAGTGCAAATATTAAAAGTTTAGGGGTCAAAATGCAAATTCCAAAAAGTTTAGGGGTCAAAATGCAATTTTTGAAAGTTGAATAAAATATTATTATTTTAATATTAAAATATTAAAAGTATTATTTTATTAATAATATTATTTTATTAATAATAACAAAATATTAAAAAAAGGCAATTTTCTCAAAAAGCTTTAGGAAAGTAGTTTTGAGTCTAGAATTTCCTAATTCCCTTTATTAAATACCTAAGGAAAGATATAAGAAAGGGTATAGAAGTATGTAAAGTAGTGAAACAATATTTAGAAGCTTGTAAACATGTTAAAAAGAGAGGGAATTAAAAGCTAAATAGTAGTGTATTGTTGTAATGTTGTGATGTAAACAGAGAATTATGAAATGAGATCACTGAGATGTTGTGATGCTTGATTTATGATTGTGGAAATATGATAAAGAAGATAACAAGTGCAGAATCAAAAGTCAAAGAGAAGAGAGAAAAAGAGGATAAAGATAAAAAGTTAAGTCTTATGGCATGATATTCTATTGTATGTTCATCTGCTGCTTTTCCGTTGGCCCTAGAGGTCCTGTAGGCCGAAGTTCACCTACAGAGCATTATTATTCCTGTAGGCCGAAGTTCACCTACAGTGAATATCAATTGTGTATCACAGGGTGTTGCTCCTGTAGGCCGAAGTTCACCTACAGAGAGTTGTGATACCTGTAAGCCGAAGTTCACTTACAAAGGTGCCATTTCTATAGGCTGAAGTTCACCTATAGAAAGTTGTTGTGTTGTGATTGAACTATTCCTGTAAGCTGAAGTTCACTTACAGGAGTGCTATTTCTGTAGGCCAAAGTTCACCTACAGAGATAAAGCTATATCTAGTACTAGTTCCTAGGTAATGTCGGGCTGCAGGGTGTAAACCGACACGTGAGCTCATGGCCTGCATAGGACAGACATGCATCATACTTGTTGTGCATATTGTAATTGGATTTTCTATGTGAATAATTCTGTTTAATTGCTAATTGCTATATTTGACGTAGCTATTCTTGATTGTGTTGAACCTTATTGCTTGTGTTTGTGACTGAAATTGGCTGAGTTATGGTGAACTGGATATGGTTGAGCTGTTTGGGCTTGAAGCCATGATTGATTATGTGATGGGCCGGAGGCCTTGATTAGTTTGAGTGTGGTTTAGTAAAGTATGAAATATCAAGCTGGTTCAGCATAAACTTAATGAACCTATGTTTGGAACAGGTTGGTCATTCATACCATTAGGAAACTCTTAAGATTCTTTTATCCAAAAAGGGAGTTTAGATTTTTAGTTAATTAATTGATTTCTTTTAAAAAGGTTTTGAATTTTCTTTATTGTAAAACCATCGATTTGCAAAAGATTTAGAAACTTGCAAACGGCCATTATAAATGAAGTTAACTAATAACCCCGAAGTTACTAAGAACTCCCTAGTTCTTACCCCTTCTCTTTCCCTTCTCCCTTCAGCTGGAAGCAATAGTACCTTTCTGTAGTTCGTTGATGATCGTTCTGCAAAGAAGAATCCGCACTAGATAGTCTTTTGAGTCTAGAGTGAACACCATTATTTGTTTATATGTATATACTGTGAGACCAAGCAACGTCTGCACACCGTTTATATGCGAACTTTAACCTAAATCCTGTGTACGAGACTTCTGTTATGTGGCTACTTAATGAGGTACCAGAGGGACGTCATATGGCAATGTCTGATCGTGCAGAGGAGTAGTAGATGATGTTACACCTTTTGATGACGTTCCACCTGACTTGAATTTTAAAGACTTTGAATGTACTTTCCCTTGCTTTAATAGTTTAGAGGGACTAGGTGAGTATAGAGTCTAGGCTAGCTTGGGCGCCAGCTTATGGACTTCTTGAACAGGACAGGGCCTGGGATGTTATATGTATATAAATGTATAAGGTTATTATCTAGCTATATCTAGGAGTGTTCTAACTAAAGATCTTTACTCTAATAAAGGCTGGATAACTGAATGCTATTAACTGTTTGAAATGTGTATAAGTATGGTTGTTTATAACTGTTGTTTCTATTATTATTTGAAAATTGATTGTGAATAATTCCATTTATTAGTCCAAATGTTTTGGAAAAAAAATTACCCCGCAAAAATAACAACATTTTAACAACGAATCAGGCTCATATAATAAGTAATAGATAGTATTTAGGAAGACAAGTTGGTAGCGCTCAGTTTCCGATATGATATAGACATACTGAAAATTGGGTCGTTACAATTTGGTATCAGAGCAGTTCCTTCCCAGTAGAGCCTGGGGAGTGGACTGACTATGCTTTACTACATACTCTGCTTGTGTGTCTCATGCCGTTAGGGTATCTTAAAGATACATTTGGCATGAATGTGTATGAGTTCTCATTTTGGAAATGTTTGTGCTTAACTTGAGATATTAAGATTGATCACCTTAATGTTGATTGTTTGGTGCGGATAAGACCTCAATGACTCTGAATAGGCATTGTTTAATCGAGTTCCGAATGACGAATTCTTTTGAGGAACAGCTATTCTCATAGTTGTTAGGATCTCCATGGCTATGGCTAAGTGAGATTTGGATGCTGTAAGGAACGGACCGATCTCTTCGTCAGGATGTCTTGAAGGAAATTGATCGCATGAAGATGGATTCTTACACATGGCTGAAATTTTGAGGGCAAAATTTTCTTTTAAAAGGGTAGAATGTAACGGCGTAGCCTCAGAGAAATGGCGCTTTTCGAGATCAAACGGAATTTTTATTGAATTTTTAGGGATTTTAGTGGATATAAGCACCTCTGCTGCACAGGTGCTGTGTCATCAAGCTGCTGAGTCAGCAGCTTAACTGCACCAGACACTCTCCTGCTCTAAGTAAGCACGTCGTGAAAAGTTGCATTTTTGAGCAACTTCGAGTCCAAATTTCAAAATTCTGATTTCTTTGGTTAGTCTCTATGTGATGAGCCGGTCTCGAATTTCGAGAGAAAATTATATTAATATAATATTCAAATATTATTATTTTATTTGGAATATTATATTATTATTTCCTCTGCTATGGTAATGTTCATCAATGCTTAGTAATATAATAACTGAGCTAGAAAATCTACTGGTAATGGATAATACCGACATTCCTAGATGAACATAGCAATGCTAATGCTTCATCATATATCATTTATTCTCAGGATTATCATGTTACTAATATTATTTATACTAGTAAAGCTCATGCTTATCCTTTAGTAGTGTAATCTGATGTATATAGTTTTAGTAATTATCTCCAGAATGATATTTTATTATTAAACTCTGATGAGTCAGCACCCAGCGACATGTTGCTCTCCCAGAGTAAGCCACCACATGTTTCCTTTCTTTCTCTCCAAGCAAAGCTTTCTTAAGGAAAAAGTAAGAAACACTTGTAGTCTAATATATCTAGCTTTAGTAATTATCCTTTCTTGAGATATTTTTACACCAAACTTTAGGATAATGCTTATCCTAACCCACGGTCTAGAAGGCATCATCATTACTATCATTTTTCTTCCTAAACAAGCTAGAATTCCATGAGAGAAAACCAAGAGAACTTCCATGAATACCTGAGCTTCAACCTCCGTTCTTTCTCAAACTAAAACCCTATCAAAAATCTAATCCGACCAAAGTATTCATCTCTTCCTCCTCTTCATTTCTATGTCATTTTTCAAGGAGTAAATCAAGGTATGATGGCTGCTTCTCCTCCTTGAAGTTTCAGCCATGGTGGAAACTCAAGCTGATGGTGTTTTCTTCGTGTTTTCTCTTTAGATCTCTTGTTCAATCACCATAGGCTCTAAGAAAACGTGATTTCTAGCTTCCTTGAGGTGGGAAAAACCTTCTTTTCATCATCATGAAGCTTCAGCCTTCATGGTTCATATGGTTCTAAAGTTGTTTTTAATGTTAAAATAGGCGTAAAAGTGCTTTTGGAAGCTTATTTTTGGTTCAACTTTTAGCAGCAGCAAAGGATTGGTAAATTAATCAATGATTGGCTGTGTTCTTGAAGTGTTAAATCAGATCTTGTTGCTTGAGGCTTGATTTTGAGTGTTTGTGTGTTGGTTTGATCATGAGATCTTGTTGTTTAATGCTTGAAAATCAAGTTTTTGATGGTTCTGAAGTTGTTATTGTTGCTGCTGGAAAACGTGGCATTCCAGCCATGAAATTCATCATATTTGATGTGTTTTTTATGTGTATTTGATGGCTGAAACGTTGCTCTTTGGTTTGGTCAAAATCAGGTAAAAATCGGTTACCGAAACGTTTGAAAAACTGGTTGAAAATCAAGCTGAAATTTGATGAACTTTTGGAAAAATGTTTTTGATTTTTGGAAGGATGTGAAAACGTTTATTTGATGATTTTGAGGTCAAAATGCACTTATTAAAAAGTTTGGGGTTGAATCTTAATTAAAGAAAAGTTAAGGGGCCCAAGTGCAAATCTTAAAAGTTAAGGGGTCAAAATGCAAATTCCAAAAAGTTCAGGGGTCAAAATGCAATTTTTGAAAGTTGAATAAAATATTATTATTTTAATATTAAAATATTAAAAGTATTATTTTATTAATAATAATATTTTATTAATAATAATAAAATATTAAAAAAGGCAGTTTTCTCAAAAAGCTTTAGGAAAGCAGTTTTGAGTCTAGAATTTCCTAATTCTCTTTATTAAATACCTAAGGAAAGATATAAGAAAGGGTACAGAAGTATGTAACGTAATGAAACAAGATTTAGAAGCTTGTAATCATGTTAGAAAGAGAGGGTGTTAAAAGCTAAATAGTAGTATGCTGTTGTAATGTTGTGATGTAAACAGAGAATTATGAAATGAGATCATTGAGATGTTGTGATGCTTGATTTATGATTGTGGAAAGATGATAAAGAAGATAACAAGTGCAGAATCAAAAGTCAAAGAGAAGAGAGGAAAAGAGGATAAAGATAAAGAGTTAAGTCTTATGGCATGATATTCTATTGTATGTTCATCTGCTACTTTTTCGTTGGCCCTAGAGGTCCTCTAGGCCGAAGTTTACCTACAGAGCATTGTTATTCCTGTAGGCCGAAGTTTACCTACTGTGAATATCAATTGTGTATCTCAGGGTGTTGCTCCTATAGGCTGAAGTTCACCTACAAAGAGTTGTGATACCTGTAAGCGAAGTTTACTTACAAAGGTGCCATTTCTATAGGCCGAAGTTCACCTATAGAAAGTTGTTGTGTTGTGATTGAACTATTCCTGTAAGTCGAAGTTCACTTACAGGAGTGTTATTTCTGTAGGCCGAAGTTCACCTACAGAGATAAGTCCATATCTAGGACTAGTTCCTAGGTAATGTTGGGCTGCAGGGTGTAAACTGACACGTGAGCTCATGGCTTGCATAGGACAGACATGCATCATACTTGTTGTACATATTGTAATTGGATTTTCTATGTGAATAATTTTGTTTAATTACTAATTTCTATATTTGACGTAGCTGTTCTTGATTGTGCTTGAACCTTATTGCTTGTGTTTGTGACTGAAATTGGCTGAGTTGTGGTGAACTGGATATGGTTGAGCTGTTTGGGCTTGAAGCCATGATTGATTATGTGATGGGCCAGAGGCCTTGATTGGTTTGAGTGTGGTTTAGTAAAGTATGAAATATCAAGCTGGTTCAGCATAGACTTAATGAACCTATGTTTAGAACAGGTTGGTCATTCATACCATTAGGAAACTCTTAAGATTCTTTTATCCAAAAGAAAATTTAGATTTTCAGTTAATTAACTGATTTCTTTTAAAAAGGTTTTGAATTTTCTTTGTTGTAAAACCATCGATTTGCAAAAGATTTAGAAACTTGCAAACGGCCATTATAAATGAAGTTAACTAATAACCCCGACCTTACTAAGAACTCCCCAGTTCTTATCCCTTCTCTTTCCCTTTTCTATTCAGATGGAAGCAAGAGTACCTTTCCGTAGTTCATTGATGATCGTTCTGCAAAGAGGAATCCGCTCTAGATAATCTTTTGAGTCTAGAGTGAACACCGTTATCTGTTTATATCACTACAAGAAAAATCAATATTTGTAACAAAAAATTTGTTACAAAAAATTGAAATTTTGAAACAAAAGGATTTTGTAACAAAAAAATGGGCCGTTGCAGTATGTCCCGTCACAAAAAGTTTTTGTAACAAAAAACGGAACTGTTACAATTCAAAGTGATATTTTGTAACAAATTTTTCTGATACAAAAAACCAGAAGTCGTTACAAAAATGGTAACAAATTTTGAACTTCAAGATATTTTTTGTGACGATATATTTTTTCCTATCACAAAATTTTGTTACAAAATGTAACTTGATTTTGCAACATTTTTTTTAGTTACAAAAGTAAAATAATTATTTTGTAACAATTTTTTTTAATACAAATTGCATGCATAATTTACTAAATTATTTTTTTAATTAAATAATTTATTAAATATTTTACTAAACAAGTCTACATTTATATAATATGTAAAAACATACATAATTCAAACATGCCTCATTTAGCTAAAATTGTTTTAAAACAAAATAACATTAGTGAGTACATTGATTAGTTCTACAAGTTATATGTCTTGCACAAGTTCAACCAAAAGTTAAAAGTTCTAATATAGATTAGTATCTCTATGAATCAAAATATTCTTGAGCCTTCAAGGTAGCATGTGGTGACCATTTCAGCACTCCTGTAAATAAGAAAAATTGAAACAAAAAGTTAGGTGCATAGTAAAAAGTTCCTTAAGTTCAAAAAGTATCTAAATTTTCGAAACAAGCAAGTTTGTATTCACTTCTCAACAATTCAAAATGCCAAAACAAGTGATACACATGTATGTGAAGAGCACATAATCAAGTAAATATCAATCACAAGTAAGTGGCATAAATTAAAACAATTTGGTGTTGACTAAGTTAGAAACATAAAGAAACATGTAAGCCAAAGAACATTCAAACACCAAATTCCAATGAAGCATAAAAGTCAGAAGGTTGAGACAAAACTTGAAAAATTTATGCCCTATGTGACTTAAGGTAAGTTAGGCATGAATAAAATAAATCAAATTAGCCACATAGGTAAAAAGAAATCTTCAACCTTGTGAGAGCATGCAAAAGAGGCTTTTCTTTTAAAAGAATTTCAAGTTCGTAGTCAATTTGAAAATTCACTTGAACTATTCAATGCATAGGAGTAATTTAGTATGAAAATAAATGGCAAAGAATGTTAAAGGCATGACCACAACTTGCAAAGAAATATCTTGAGGCAATCAGAAATCATGTAGCAAACAAGGGTCTATTTTGACACAGAAATTCGTCAAATAGAACTTGTTTGCTCAAACAACACAATGCAGTTTAATTGAGCAACCAAATAGGACAACAACCAAATAGTGAATAACAAAACCCGAAGCTTCCAGCTTCCAACAACCAAAACAATGAAGCACTTAGCCAGATAATCAATCAATTGAGCATAGCAACAATTGAAAACTAAACGATTTCAACAAATTTATCAATAAAACCATTCTCAGTTCAGCAACTATCATCTATTCCAACACAAACAACAATAACTCAGCAGCATTTTCTTTCTCATTGAATTTAACAATCATTCTACAAGCAAGCAATGAGGGAGAAAAATCAACAGCAACTAACAGCAAGTATAGAGCAGCAATAACAACTTAATGTGAGAAATTATTCAACAACAAATGCACACACAATGCAATCACTATGAACACAAGTAACTATTCGAAAGGTATAACAGTTATTGACCCCAAAAACTAACAGATCTAAAACATATTCTGAAAGCACCCGGAAGAAGATAGACAGCTCACTAACATAAAGGGGCTTTTTTGCATTTAGTCGAGACCATTGACATGTTTCAGACCAACAGTTGCATAATTTCTCCATCAATTTATAACTTGGGAAGAACACAAGACATCCACCTGGAACAATGTTGAAGATTTCTTCTAAAGATTTTCCAACTGCATCCTAAACTATTACTTACAGTCAAAAGGTATAACTAGAGAAGCAAGAAAATTACATATAGTGAAAATATCAAGCATACCTGAAAGGCATATCCATCTGCCTCTTTATAACTTGCATTCAAAGGATAATTACCAGAACTAGTGGAGATTACAGCAGGCCACAACAAAACAAATTCCACTAAGCAGCATAACAAGTAACACTGATCAAAACACTGATCAGTAATAGAGACGGCATAACAATTAACACTGAGCAGCATAACAAGTAACAACAATAGCAGCATAACAAATTTCGAATTCAAAACACTGAGCAGCATAACAAGTAACAACAACAGCAGCATTACAAAAGAAAACGGAAATCACAAATAAAAAATTCAATCGCAAACCAGTAAATCACACTTTCACTAACCTTCCACTAATAGCAGGAAAATGACGGTGACATTTTCCCCAAATCCCCAATAGCAGCTTCCCTGTTTTCTTTTCCATTCCCGTTCCTCTTCACGGCGGACCTTGGCGACGGCGGCTCCACCCACGGCGATGGCGTGAAGCAATGCCCCTTCCTTCTCTTATTCGCAGCGGCTCTGATGGCGATGACAAGGCACAGCGGCGGTGGTAAAACCTAGTGGCAGCAGTGACGGGTCAGAGGCACTCCTTGGTCGACAACGCGCGCAACGGGTACAACGGCGGTGGGAGCAGCCGAGGCGACGGCAACGCGAGCTCCCCTGTTAGTGAGATCCACAGCGCCGGTGCTGTCTTGCTCTGCTTCTCTCTTCTCCCACAGCTCTGATTCTCCCTCTCTTCCCTCAAGCCCTCACCGTTTCTTTCTTTCCCTTTCTTTTTTTCTGTGTTGGTGAGGGGTAACAAGGTGAGGGTGGGTAGCGGTGGTAGAGGGCTAGGATTTGTTGGTTAGTGTTAAATTAGGGTTTTGGATAGTTTAGGAAATATAAATAAAAATAGGGTAATAATGTAATTTTATAAAATAAATGAAAGGATAGAATAATAATAAAAAATTAAATTAAATATAAAATATTCATTTTTAAAATATTTTTTAATTATAAATTTGTAAATTAATTTTAATTAAATACTAATTAAATAAAAATTAGAGATAAATAAATTAATTTTCTTTCATTTATAAATAAGGTTAAGAAAAATATAAATATTTAAAATTAATACATATAAATTATTTACTATTTTTCAATTATAAAAACTCTAAATTAAAATAAGAGTTTACTCAACTTTGATATAAAAATCTCTAAAATACAGTCTTAAATAAATATAATACATCATAAATAATTAAATAATAACTTTTAAAAATTTAGGGGTCTTACACACAGCGACGGATGAGAGTATTAGGGTTTGTTTGAAGGGGGTTGAGAATTTTAATTATGTGTAATAGTGGGAGAATTTTTAAAATTATGCAGGAGAATTTTATAATTTGCCACAAATAAAATATTTTGTGTATGTTTTTAAAAATTCTCACTAAAAAACCTCCACTAATTATTAAAAAATTTGTAGTGTAAAAGTCTGATTATTAATAAAAATTATAAAAGTTGTTTTGTTACAAAACAATTGGAGTTTTTGAAACAAAAAAGAAATTATTACAAAATATTTTGAATTTTTGCAACTTGTTTTTTTTGTTACAAAATATTACAATATTTTGTAACAAAACACTATATCGTTACAAAAACTAACATAATTTGTAACAAAATAAAACAGATTGTTACAAAATATTATCATGTTTTGTAACAACTTGTAATGTTGTTACAAAACATTATTCTTTTGTAACAATAAAAAATTGTTATTACAAAATATTATTTTTTTGTAACAATTTTAAATTTGGTACAAATTTTTTGTTATAAATATTCTATTTTCTTGTAGTGTATGTATAAACTTTGAGACCAGCCAACGTCTGCACCCCATTTATATGTGAACTTTAACCTAAATCCTGTGTACGAGACTTCTGTTATGTGGCTACTTGATGAGGTACCAGAGGGACGTCATATGGAAATGTCTGATCGTGCAGAGGAGTAGTAGATGATGTTGCACCTTTTGATGACGTTCCACCTAACTTGAGTTTTAAAGACTTTGAATGTACTTTCCCTCGCTTTAGTAGTTTAGAGGGACTAGATGAGTATAGAGTCTAGGTTAGCCTGGGCGCCAGTTTATGGACTTCTTGAACAGGTCAGGGCCTGGGCTGTTGTATGTATATAAATGTATAAGGTTATTATCTAGCTATATCTAGGAGTGTTCTAACTAAAGATCTTTACTCTAATAAAGGCTGGATAACTGAATGCTATTAACTGTTTGAAATGTGTATAAGTATGGTTGTTTATAACTGTTGTTTCTGTTATTATTTGAAAATTGATTATGAATGATTCCATTTATTAGTCCAAATATTTTGGAAAAAAAATTACCCTGCAAAAATAACAACATTTTAACAATGAAACAGGCTCATATAATAAGTAATAGATAGTATTTAGGAAGACAAGTTGGTAGCGCTCAGTTTTCGGTATGATCTAGACATACTGAAAATTGAGTCGTTACAAAAATGATCCTCTCTTCTTCCTCTACATAACCATATAACATATCAAGGCTGGAAATAAGGTGAGATGGCTATCTCACTCCCTCTTCGATTTGGTTTTCAAGGAAAACCATGCAAAACATGTGTTTTCTTTATGTTCTTCCTTAGGAATCATGCTTAACTTGACTTGAGGGCCAAGAAACGTTAATTTTCAGAAAGTATAAGGTGAGATATCCCTTCCTAACATGCTGAGTGAGATTTGGTCAGTTGAGAGTTTTTGGATTTAAAGTTGTTCTTGATGTGATTTAGGAGGAAAAAGTGCTTAAGGACCACCTGAAAGTATAACCGAATTAGGAGCAGCAAAACCAGGTAGGGTTTGACAAAATAATCTTGATTGATTGAGTTTTAGTTGTGTGATTAGTGATTATTATATGGTTTGGTTAAGCTTGAAATTGATTGCTTATATGAGCTATTCTTGGTGAAAATTTGTTGAAATTTCGATGAAATTTGATGATATCCAAGCTATGAAACATGTTCTTGAGTGCAGCTGGAAAAACGAAACCCTAGGCCTTAAATTGGGGTTCAATTTGTGTTAAAATCATGTGGAAAAGATGGGGTTTTAGTGGCTGGAAATTTATTAT
The DNA here is from genome assembly GCF_014773155.1 of Arachis stenosperma. NCBI lineage: Eukaryota > Viridiplantae > Streptophyta > Magnoliopsida > Fabales > Fabaceae > Arachis > Arachis stenosperma. The sequence goes on from NC_080379.1 coordinate 68,246,898, forward strand.
GAATTATGGTAAAAATCGGTTGTTGAAAAGACTGAAAAACAGGTAAAAACAGAGAAAGAATCTAAAGAATTTACGAAGAACACTTTGAGTGTGATGAAGAATATTGAAAAACACCTTTTAGATCTTAAAAAGGGCAAGGTTGTAATTATTTTGGTGTTTGAGGGGTTATTCGGTAATTTCTGAAAGTTAGGGTGGTTAAAGTAGAAATATTAAAAGTTACGAGTGGTAAAAAGTGAATTTTAAAGGTTAAAAGTTAAAGTAGGGTAATTTTCGAAAATTTAATGATAAATAATAAATAATAATATTTAATTAAAAATAATATTTTAATAAAAATAAAAAAAATAATGCGAAAAATGTTGTTTTCTGTAAAAGCTTTAGAAAGAAAATTTTAAGCGCAGAATCTCATAATTACCTTCATAAAACACTTAGGGAGTGGTAGAAACATATTAGTGAGGCAAAGATAAAATAAAGATAAAATGTTGAAGAAAAGATAAAAATCAAAGAAAAAGTCTGTAAAGTTTTAATGACAGAAAAACAGATAGAGATTAGTGAACGAACTAGGGCAATATAGTTAGTCCTTGAGTTGCGACTAGGGTTAGGTATTACATGAAAAGTTAAACTGTTTCAGTATATACTTAATGAACCTATACTTGGGACAGGCTAACTATTCATTCCGAAATTTACACAAGCCTTAAAAACAAACGTTAAACAGAGAAATCAGAGCAGAATAAAGTAACACAGAGAACAGAGTATGCAAAGTAAAGTAAAGAGATAAAGAAAAAAAGAGTAATATAGATACAGAGGAAAGAGTAATCAGAGAAAAATAAAGAGATACAGAGAACATAGTAACCAGAGTAGAGTAAAGAGATACATAGAAAAGAGAAACGAGAACAAAGCAAAGAGATAAAAGAGATGAGTAATACAATAAAGAGATATTTGTTTTATGTACATTTGTTGCTTGAGGCAACCCAAGAGATGTTTGTTTATTCATTTGTTGCAGTACGGCAACTCCAGAATTATTTGTATGCTCATCTGTTGCATTGAGGCAGTCAGATAAATAGTAGTACGACCACAGAACGTTTTCCAGTGCAACACAGCTATTGAGAGCTATACCTGCAACTGATAACCTGGAATCACTTGCAGAGGATATTAATTCATACACGGCTAGAATGCCACAGATGTAATGCAAGGATTGCTTACAGAGGATATAATTTCATACACGGCTGGAATGTCGTCACCTGTAAGGTAGAGTCTGCTTATAGAGGATATGACGCATACGTCAGTTAGTAAGAACTGTACCTATGCTGACTGGAAAACCATACCCATTTCAGCTGCTTCAGGTTACGTCGGGAGCGGGTAGAAACCGACAAATAACCTCATTACCTGCACTAGGGCCAGACATGCATCATACTTGGTTGTGCATTTTCTCTGTTATGATTGTTGTATGAATGTATGCTTTCTTTGCTTGTATTCTCTTCTCTATGTCTGTGTTCTATTTTCTTGTATTCTTCTGTTTGTGTTCTGTTTTCTATTTTCTCTACTTCTTCTATTAATCTATCTTCTATTAACTATTTCTCTATATTCTGTTATTCGTCTGCCAAACAACACGGAATTAATGAACGTAACTAATAACCCCGGCCCTACTAAGAACTCCCCAGTTCTTAGCCCTTCTCTCTCATTTCCCCGTCCAGATGGAAGTAAGAACATCCTTCCATAGTCCACTGATGATTGTTCTGCAAAAGGGTTCTGCTCTAGGTAGTCTTCTGAGTCTAGAGTGAACTCCGTTATCTGTTTATATGTATATATCGTGGCACCAGCCGACATCTATGCCCCGTTTATTTACGAACTTTAACCTAAGTCCTCTGTACGATGTTGCTGTTATGCGACCACTCAATAAAGTACCAGTGATATGCTCTAAGACGATGTATGATCATGCAGAGGAATAGTAGAAGATGTTTCACCTTTGGATGACGATCCACCTGACTTGAGTTTTGAAGACCTAGAACGTACTTTCCGTTACTTTAGTAGTTTAGAGGGACTAGGTAAGTATAGAGTCTAGGCTAGCCTGGGTGCCAGCGTAGGGACTTCTTGAACAGGTCAGGGCCTGGGATGTTGTATATATATATATATATATATATATATATATATATATATATATATATATATATATATATATATATATATGTGTGTGTGTGTGTGTGTGTGTGTGTGTGTGTGTGTGTGTAGTTATTATCTAGCTATATCTAAGGGTGTTCTAACTAAAAGTCTATACTCTAATAAAGGCCGAATCATCGAATGTTGTCAACTACTTGTGATGTATTTATGTGTGGTCGTTTATAATTGTTTTATCTGTTATTATTTGTAAATTGATTATAAATAATTCTGTTTATTAATCCAAATGTTTTCAAAAAAAAAGTACCTCGCAAACTAACTACGCTTTTAACAACGAATCAGGCCCATATAATAAATAATAGATAATAATTAGGATGACAAATTGGTAGCGCTCACTTTTCGGTATGACCTAGGCGTACTGAAAAATGGGTCGTTACAATTTGGTATCAGAGTAGTTCGTTCCCATTAGAGCCTGGAGAGTGGACTGACTATGCTTCATTGCATACTCTGCTTGTCTGTCTCATGCCGTTAGGGTATCTTTAAGATACATTTGGCATGAATGTCTATGACCGCTCACTTTGGGAATGTTCGTTCTTAACTTGAGATGTTAAGACTAATCACCTTAATATTGATTGTTTGGTGCGGATAAGACCTCAATGACTGTGAATAGGCATGGTTTAATCAATCTCTGAACGATGAATCGATATGAGCCACAGCTATGAATGATGTTCATGGCTATGGCTGTGTGAGATTTGGATGTTGTAAGGAGCAGATCAATCTCACCGTCAGGATGGCTTGAAGGAAATAGATCGCTTGAAGATGGATTCTTGCATGTGGCTAAAATTTTGAGGGCAAAATTTTCTTTTAGGACGGTAGAATGTAACAACCTGGGTTTTCGAGTACGCGAGATCTTTTTTGAAAGTACGGAGAACTCCGGAGGATCAGTAAGGGAAGAACCTTTGATATATCATCAAGTATCTCAATCCTCATTGTCATTATGTCATCTTTAAGCTAGAACCTTTTTGAGGCAAGCTCGATAACACAGTCACGAAGAACCTAGTTTTTGAACCGTATCGGTTAGGAGTTTTGATCCGGTTTTTCGTAAATAGTTTCAGTTTGACAAACAGGACTCGATTCATGAGAGAAGAGAGATAATAGGATAATATTATCATTATATTAGTATTAGAAGATTCTTGAATGATATTATAGGGTTACCTGGTCTGTTTTAGTTAAAAACAAGAAATCGGTTTAACCGGGTTCATAGTTTACTGGTGCAGCTTAGCACCAGCACTCTCTGATGAATTTAGGAATTCTAAGGCCTCATTATACATGTTTTATTCTCATAATAAATATGTTACTAGTATCATTTATGCTAGTAGCTCAGAAAATAATTTTTAGAGATGTTTTTACAAGTGTTCCGATACATCTAGCTAGTTTTAGTAGTTATACACCTGAGATATTTTAATATTATTTTAATCCCCCTCCAAGCCAACCAATCACCACTCACCTTACACCCCCAAAACTCCCAAGGCTGCCTCATTTCTTCATTTTGTCTGAAAATAACAAGAGAGAAAAGAGAGAAACTTTCATGACACTTAAATCTTCAAAGCTTGATTTCTTCTGAACTAAAAATCAAATCAAAATTCTGATTCCACCAAAATGATCCTCTCTTCTTCCTATACATATCCATATAACATATCAAGGATGGAAATAAGGTGATATGGCTGTCTCCCTCCCTCTTCAATTTGGTTTTCAAGGAAAACCATGCAAAACATGTGTTTTCTTGATGTTCTTCCTTAGGAATCATGCTTAACTTGACTTGAGGGCCAAGAAACGTTAATTTTCAGAAAGTCTAAGGTGAGATATCCCTTCCTAACATGCTGAGTGAGATTTGGTCAGTTGAGAGTTTTTGGATTTAAAGTTGTTCTTGATGTGATTTAGGAGGAAAAAGTGCTTAAGGACCACCTGAAAGTATAACCGAATTAGGAGCAGCAAAACCAGGTAGGGTTTGACAAAATAATCTTGATTGATTGAGTTTTAGTTGTGTGATTAGTGATTATGATATGGTTTGGTTATGCTTGAAATTGATTGCTTATATGAGCTATTCTTGGTGAAAATTTGTTGAAATTTCGATGAAATTTGATGATATCCAAGCTATGAAACATGTTCTTGAGTGCAGCTGAAAAAACGAAACCCTAGGCCTTAAATTGGGGTTCAATTTGTGTTAAAATCATGTGGAAAAGATGGGGTTTTAGTGGCTGGAAATTTATTATGAATTATGGTAAAAATCGGTTGTTGAAAAGACTGAAAAACGGGTAAAAACAGAGAAAGAATCTAAAGAATTTACGAAGAACACTTTGAGTGTGATGAAGAATATTGAAAAACACCTTTTAGATCTTAAAAAGGGCAAGGTTGTAATTATTTTGGTGTTTGAGGGGTTATTCGGTAATTTCTGAAAGTTAGGGTGGTTAAAGTAGAAATATTAAAAGTTACGAGTGGTAAAAATTGAATTTTAAAGGTTAAAAGTTAAAGTAGGGTAATTTTCGAAAATTTAATGATAAATAATAAATAATAATAAAATATTAAATAAAAATATTTATTTAAAAATAATATTTTAATAAAAATAAAAAAATAATGCGAAAAAGGCAGTTTTCTGTAAAAGCTTTAGAAAGACAATTTTAAGCGCAGAATCTCATAATTACCTTCATAAAACACTTAGGGAGTGGTAGAAACATATTAGTGAGGAAAAGATAAAATAAAGATAAAAAGTTGAAGAAAAGATAAAAATCGAAGAAAAAGTCTGTAAAGTTTTAATGACACAAACACAGACAGAGATTTGTGAACGAACTAGGGCAATATAGTTAGTCCTTGAGTTGTGACTAGGGTTAGATATTATATGAAAAGTTAAACTGTTTCAGTATATACTTAATGAACCTATACTTGGGACAGGCTAACTATTCATTCCGAAATTTACATAAGCTTTAAAAACAAACGTTAAACAGAGAAATCAGAGCAGAATAAAGTAACACAGAGAACAGAGTATGCAGAGTAAACTAAAGAGATAAAGAAAAAAGAGTAATATAGATACAGAGGAATGAGTAATCAGAGAAAAATAAAGAGATACAGATAACAGAATAACCATAGGAGAGTAAAGAGATACAGAGAAAAGAGAAACCAGAACAGAGCAAAGAGATAAAAGAGATGAGTAATACAATAAAGAGATATTTATTTTATGTACATTTGTTGCTTGAGGCAACCCAAGAGATGTTTGTTTATTCATTTGTTGCATTATGGCAACTCCAGAATTATTTGAATGCTCATCTGTTGCATTGAGGCAGTCAGATAAATAGTGGTACGACCACAGAACGTTTTCCAGTGCAACATAGCTATTGAGAGCTATACCTGTAACTGATAACCTGGGATCACTTGCAGAGGATATTAATTCATACACGGCTAGAATGCCACAGATGTAATGCAAGGATTGCTTATAGAGGACATGATTTCATACACGGCTGGAATGCCGTCACTTGTAAGGCAGAGTCTGCTTACAGAGGATATGACGCATACGTCAATTAGTATGAACTATTCCTATGCTGACTGGAAAACCATACCCATTTCAGCTGCTTTAGGTTAAGTCGGGAGTGGGTAGAAACCGACAAATGACTTCATTACCTGCACTAGGGCCAGACATGAATCATACTTGGTTGTGCATTTCCTCTATTATGATTGTTGTATGAATGTATGCATTCTTTGCTTGTATTCTATTCTCTGTGTCTGTGTTCTATTTTCTTGTATTCTTCTGTTTGTGTTTTATTTTCTATTTTCTCTACTTCCTCTAATTATCTATCTTCTAATAACTGTTTCTCTATATTCTGTTATCCATCTGCCAAACAACACGGAATTAATGAACGTAACTAATAACCCTGGCCCTACTAATAACTCCCCAGTTCTTACCCCTTCTCTCTCCCTTTTCCCTCCAGATGGAAGCAAGAGCATCCTTCCGTAGTCCACTGATGATTATTCTGCAAAAGGGTTCTGCTCTGGTTAGTCTTCTGAGTCTAGAGTGAACTCCGTTATCTGTTTATATGTATATACTGTGGGACCAGCTGACATCTATGCCCCGTTTATTTACGAACTTTAACCTAAGGCCTCCGTATGATGTTGCTGTTATGCGGCCACTCAATAAAGTACCAGTGATATGCTCTAAGACGATGTATGATCATGCAGAGGAGTAGTAGAAGATGTTTCACGTTTGGATGAGGATCCACCTGACTTGAGTTTTGAAGACCTAGAACGTACTTTCCCTCGCTTTATTAGTTTAGAGGGACTAGGTAAGTATAGAGTCTAGGCTAGCCTGGGGCCAGCGTAAGGACTTCATGAACACGTCAGGACCTGGGATGTTGTGTGTGTATATATATATATATATAGTTATTATCTAGCTATATCTAGGTGTGTTCTAACTAAAAGTCTATACTCTAATAAAGGCCGAATCACCGAATGTTGTCAACTACTTGTGATGTATTTGTGTAAGGTTGTTTATAACTGTTCTATCTGTTATTATTCGTGAATTGATTATAAATGATTCTGTTTATTAATCCAAATATTTTCAAAAAAAAAGTACCTCGCAAATTAACGAATCAGGCTTGATGTGTGGAAAACGATCCAACACAAAACTCACCGGCAAGTGTACCGGGTCGCATCAAGTAATAATAACTCACATGAGTGAGGTCGATCCCACAGGGATTGAAGGATTGAGCAATTTTAGTTTAGTGGGTGGTTTAGTCAAGCGAATCAAGTGTTGGTTGAGTGATTTGTGTTTATCAGAAATTAAATGACAGTAAATGTAAAGGGGGAAGGGAGAAATGCAGTAAAATAAAGAACAGAAGAGTAAAAGTGCAGAAACTTAAAGAGCAAGAAAGTAAATGACTGAAACTTAAAGTGCAAGAAACTTAAATTGCAGTAACTTAAATGGCAAGAAAGATAAATTGCTGAATGTAAAGGGGAATTGAGGAATGGGATTGCAGGATCTAAACAAGAAGAAGTAAATTGCAGTAAAGAAGGTAGCAGAAATTGAATTGGATGCAAGCAGAAATTTAAACAGCAAGGAAATTAAAGTGCAGTAAGGTTCATAAAGGAACCAAAAGTGATCTCAGGATCCCAAGGGCTTAGGTAGCAGAGCCTAAAACCCAATTTCCTTCCCAGATCTGAATGAACTAAGCAATTGACAGAAAATTAAGGATGAAGCAGTAGAAGAACAGAATTTAAAGTGAATTATGCAGAAAGCAAATTTAAACAGAGCTAGAATGGGAATTGGGACAGAATTTCCCCAATTTCACACATCCACAACTCAGAAAACAGAAGAGTAGAATTGCCCAATGGAATTGAGGAAGGAGATTAATCAACTCTCCCTTGATCCTCTGAAGTCTCGGTCAATTCTCTCCAGAACAATTCCAAGAGAGTCAAAGCTCCAAAGGAATGTGAAAATTCAAAAGCCAAGGTAAAAGTCCAAATTCAAAAGTGAGCATAAAGGTAGCTAAAAAGTTTTTAATTACATCAAACTAAGTCCTATTTATACACTTTCTATTCTTGGATAATGGGATTTGGATGGGCTTTTGGATTGGTGAAGAAATGAATTCAAATTTATTTTTAATTTGAATTTTGGCCCAAAAACCACTCCCAGGAGGCTGCCCTGCCCTTGTGAAGGGCAGGGCAGAAAATTGATGCTAGGCACAAGAAGTTGGTGCGGCCATGTTGCTTGTTGGTGCGAGTTGGTGCGCAAGAGGAGGAAATTTGGTGCGCCAGAGGCTGCCCTGCCCGCGCCAAGGGCAGGGCGGGCAAGGTTGATGCGCCAGGATGAGCGTTGCGCGCGGATGGTGCTGCCAAGAAGAAAAGTTGATGCGCCAGGAAGGAATTTGGCGCGCCAGGATGCGCTGGTGCGTGGGAGGCTGCCCTGCCCGCGCCAAGGGCAGGGCAGAAACGGGTTGGTGCGCCAAGGAAGGAATGTGCGCGCGCGATGCTGCCAGGACGAGGAAATTGGTGCGCCAGGGAGCAAAGTTGGTGCGCCATTCAAATTTCTGCCCTGCCCGCGCCAAGGGCAGGGCAGGATCCTTTCCTTCACATCGTGGGTTCGATCCTGGGAGAGTGCAAACACGCTAATAATTTTTCTTGGTTTCTTGGCACGCTAGTATGTCTCAAGGCTTGGCTTCCTCATGGTTCCTGGTTCGAACCTTGTGGCATGCATGGGTGTCATTTTCCTTTGAATTTCTTTCCTCATGGAGCCCGATCCTGCTCTCCACAAGGGCAGGGCAGAAATTGCTTCTCTTGGTTCCAAGGCATTATTTTGTGCTCTGCCCTTGGAGTGGGCAGGGCAGAGTTGCCTTGTCTTGGTTCGGTCACTTAGTGCTGCCCTCCTAGAGGGCATTCTGCCCTTGTGGAGGGCAAGGTTGCTTCCCCCATTAGTTGAGGCACGCTTCTCCCTTTTTTGGCCACGCTTCCCTTTTCTTTTGTCACGCTTCTTAGGCCACGCTTTTCATTTTCTTTTCTTTTCTTCACCTAAAATAAACCAAACAACCACTCAAAGTATCACTAAATTCAAGAGGCTTATAAATCAATTAAAATGCAATTAAAATAAGCTTAAACCTCATGATTTATCATTAATTTCATAGTGGTTGCTTGATTTAGAGAAGTTATGCATTTTTACTCCAAATCACTAACTTAGGATGCAAGAAAGTGCATAAATGCTAACAAAACAAGTGAAATTAGCTTGAAAAATGGGTATATGATGACTTGTCATCACAACACCAAACTTAAACCTTGCTTGTCCCCAAGCAAGCATCAAAACTAAGAGTAAATGATATGAATAAGAAAAGAACATAAATCCTTATTATGCAGATAGCAGAACTTCAATTTATGGGGCATTTATGCAGACAATGATACTCACTTATTGTTGCTGCTGCATAATACACATTTTGCATCAAAGGTTTGCTAAACTTGCTGTCATAAGACTCACCTTTTGATTACTCCCTTGGTAACTTTTTTTGGCTTACAATGCTTTAACAAGCTTTTTATTCTTTTAGAGGTTGGGTGTTAAATGTTGCAGCTTAGCCTTTGGCTTCATTTTCTTTTATTTTGCTCAACATCTTTCCACCACAGACACTTAGCTCACTAATTCTTCCTAGGATCATTGATGCCCAGCATCTCTTTGGATCACTAAGTGCTTTGTATCTAAGTTGCTCTTTATTGTGGATTTTCAATTGGCCATCCCAAATCAGTTGATCTAAGTGACCGGGTTTCAAAATACCCCTTAGAATTTACTCATCCAAGCAGATCTCAGTACAAGAACACCACAGGCATTTGTCCTAAGGTTCAAACCATTGGTGTCCAACCTTTATTCTTTGTTTTTCTTGCCATTTTGGCTTTTTCTTTCCCTTTTCTTTTCTGTTTTTGTTACCAAGGGTTGTTTCATTATAGATAGAAGTCTTTGTAACAGCAAGCTAACTCACAATTGAATGAGAATGATATTATGCAACACTTATTTCATGAGTTATGCATTTGATCATACACATGTGCCCCCACTAACTTCCATTCGTACTCATGCAACATTAGATTTTTTTACTTTTCAATTCAAACCAAACTCTTTTATTTAAGCATATGGGAAACAAGACAATATTTAAAGCTAAGTGATGGATACAAGCATTATGCAGACTCATCATTTTTCACAAACAATTTCACTTGTAGCTAAATGAACACTTTAGCAAGAAATACAATGGCTTCCAGAATTGAAACATCACATAGCAGCAAGGATTAAGTTCAGATACAACCTTTGAAGTTGCAGCCCTTTGAGTTTTCTTTCTGCTATGTCCTCTTTTGAGTTACAATGCATAATGTCTTCAAATATTGGCTTATATCCTGCATAGTTCTCAAAGTTGCTTGATTCTCAAGCCCTTAATTACATGGTTGGTAAGCATAATACTGAGTGTGGCTCTTGAATTGATTTTTGGTGTATGAACACCAAACTTAATTGTTTTGCCACTGTCTCAGATGTACCAAATTAACCATAAGTGAAACCATGTATCCTTACTATAGGTTAAATGAAACAAAAGCTAAAACAATTTAACAGTTGAATAATATGTTTGCTTGCTTGGAGCTAGAATCATGCAAGAGATGAGAATGTGTTTTTAAATGATATTTTTGGTGGAACACCAAACTTAGAAATTTTCATTCTCCCTCAAATTGTTTTGGTGCGCAACACCAAACTTAGCTCCTTGCAATGCATACCAATTATTCAACATCTTTATTGAAAAGCTATGAAAAAGAAACTACCTCAGGTTGGGTTGCCTCCCAACAAGCGCTCTTTTATTGTCATTAGCTTGACATCTTCATTGTTGCCTATCATGGGGGTCGAAAATCACAATGCCTTAGCTTGTCTGTCTTCACTGTGAACTTCCTTCCGGTTTCCTCTTTGATGACCTCTACAGATTCTTGTGAAAGGATCTTAGTCACAACATAATGATCAGACAACTGTGGGAATATCTTTATGGTTTGCATATTGATCATCACTCGATCCCCTAGTGAGAACCTTCCAGTGTACTTGTCTTTAGTTCTCTCCTCTGTCTCTCTTTGAAGGAATTCTCTGTTGTGTCTTTCTTGACTGGTACTTCCTTTCTCATTGTCTTCCATGATCCTTTTCCATCCTTCCTTCTTTGTAGCATCTTCGTTATTGGTTGGTTTATCTTCACTGGCTTTGAAGAAAGTATGTGGTTTCTTTTCACCCATTTCTGCAAAATGCTTTACCAATTGAGCCATCCGCTCCTCAAGTCCTCTCATTAACATCTCTTGGTTCCTTGTTGTTTCTTCTTGATGTTTCATCATTCTCTCCATTAGGGTCTCCAAGTTTGTGATTCTCTGAGAGTCTTGTGAGATTGGTTGGTTAGGATATGTTGAAGGTAGGAAGGGTGGGTGTGGTGGAGGAATGTAGTGGTTGTTATTGCTGTAATGATGTTTTTGATGGTTTATGAAGTTCTGGTTGTTATAGTGGGACTCCCTTGGTTTGTGATTTTGGTACTCACCCCTTCTCCAGTTGAGATAGGTTTGGGGGTGTCTGTGTTGTGGATATTGGCTTTGAGTGGTATTAATGAGTGGGAGATGTTGATTGGTTATGGTCATAGAATTGTCTTGGCGGAAACTTCCTTGTTCTTGATGTTGAGGCTCCGTCATCTTTAGATAAGAATGAGGTCTCCAAGGTGGAAATTTGGCATGTTCTGCAGCCGATAACTCTATGTTTTGCTGTGGTTGATGGTGCAGCTGGTTGTTGTGGTCCTTGAATGCATTCACTCCTTCAATATTTGCTACTTCTTCTTCTGAGATTGCACTATGGAGTTTCTCAGATGGATGTTGGTTGTTGGTTCCTTTGTCATTGAGGTCTGTAATTCCTTGAGCATTTGTTGTTGCTTTGAGTAGGCCATCTGAGAAGTAATCCACTGCTTTTCTTGTTTCTGGGGTCAATCCTTCATAGAAAGCTCGGAAGCCCACTTTATCAGTTGCTCTCTTGTATCTTTCCCAGGCTGTGAAGAGTGGTTCTTTGTCCCCTTGTGTGAATAAATGTCCCTCTTCTTTCGGCTGGATGTTCTGTTTGGATGAGGTGAATTTGGCCAGAAATTTGGTTACCAAGTCATCCCAACTAGTAATACTTCCTTGGGGAAAAGTTTCAAACCATTGTGCAGCTTCACCCTTCAATGAAAAAGGGAATAATAGGATCTTGTAAGTGTCCTGATCTGGACCATCAGTTTTGATTGCATTGCAAGTTCTCAGGAAAGTAGATATATGTTGTCGAGGATCCTCTGATGGACTTCCATCATAAGAGCAATTGTTCTTGATAAGTGCAATGAGTGGTGGCTTCATGTCATGATACCCTTTGTCTGTAGAAACTTGGTTTCCTGTGATATGCACACAATCAGGGTAGCCCAACAACAACACCCTTGAGAATTAAGTGCAGTTATTTGAAATAGATTTTTAGTGAGTTAGTAGAGGCAATTTCTCAAACAGTTAGTGTGTTAGTAAGAGTTAGAATAACAGAAAAGAAAAAGTGCTTAATCTAGACCTCCACTTCACTTAATCATTGTCAATCTATTTCAATCCCCGGCAACGGCGCCAAAAACTTGATGTGTGGAAAATGATCCAACACAAAACTCACCGGCAAGTGTACCGGGTCGCATCAAGTAATAATAACTCACATGAGTGAGGTCGATCCCACAGGGATTGAAGGATTGAGCAATTTTAGTTTAGTGGGTGGTTTAGTCAAGCGAATCAAGTGTTGGTTGAGTGATTTGTGTTTATCAGAAATTAAATGACAGTAAATGTAAAGGGGGAAGGGAGAAATGCAGTAAAATAAAGAACAGAAGAGTAAAAGTGCAGAAACTTAAAGAGCAAGAAAGTAAATGACTGAAACTTAAAGTGCAAGAAACTTAAATTGCAGTAACTTAAATGGCAAGAAAGATAAATTGCTGAATGTAAAGGGGAATTGAGGAATGGGATTGCAGGATCTAAACAAGAAGAAGTAAATTGCAGTAAAGAAGGTAGCAGAAATTGAATTGGATGCAAGCAGAAATTTAAACAGCAAGGAAATTAAAGTGCAGTAAGGTTCATAAAGGAACCAAAAGTGATCTCAGGATCCCAAGGGCTTAGGTAGCAGAGCCTAAAACCCAATTTCCTTCCCAGATCTGAATGAACTAAGCAATTGACAGAAAATTAAGGATGAAGCAGTAGAAGAACAGAATTTAAAGTGAATTATGCAGAAAGCAAATTTAAACAGAGCTAGAATGGGAATTGGGACAGAATTTCCCCAATTTCACACATCCACAACTCAGAAAACAGAAGAGTAGAATTGCCCAATGGAATTGAGGAAGGAGATTAATCAACTCTCCCTTGATCCTCTGAAGTCTCGGTCAATTCTCTCCAGAACAATTCCAAGAGAGTCAAAGCTCCAAAGGAATGTGAAAATTCAAAAGCCAAGGTAAAAGTCCAAATTCAAAAGTGAGCATAAAGGTAGCTAAAAAGTTTTAATTACATCAAACTAAGTCCTATTTATACACTTTCTATTCTTGGATAATGGGATTTGGATGGGCTTTTGGATTGGTGAAGAAATGAATTCAAATTTATTTTTAATTTGAATTTTGGCCCAAAAACCACTCCCAGGAGGCTGCCCTGCCCTTGTGAAGGGCAGGGCAGAAAATTGATGCTAGGCACAAGAAGTTGGTGCGGCCATGTTGCTTGTTGGTGCGAGTTGGTGCGCAAGAGGAGGAAATTTGGTGCGCCAGAGGCTGCCCTGCCCGCGCCAAGGGCAGGGCGGGCAAGGTTGATGCGCCAGGATGAGCGTTGCGCGCGGATGGTGCTGCCAAGAAGAAAAGTTGATGCGCCAGGAAGGAATTTGGCGCGCCAGGATGCGCTGGTGCGTGGGAGGCTGCCCTGCCCGCGCCAAGGGCAGGGCAGAAACGGGTTGGTGCGCCAAGGAAGGAATGTGCGCGCGCGATGCTGCCAGGACGAGGAAATTGGTGCGCCAGGGAGCAAAGTTGGTGCGCCATTCAAATTTCTGCCCTGCCCGCGCCAAGGGCAGGGCAGGATCCTTTCCTTCACATCGTGGGTTCGATCCTGGGAGAGTGCAAACACGCTAATAATTTTTCTTGGTTTCTTGGCACGCTAGTATGTCTCAAGGCTTGGCTTCCTCATGGTTCCTGGTTCGAACCTTGTGGCATGCATGGGTGTCATTTTCCTTTGAATTTCTTTCCTCATGGAGCCCGATCCTGCTCTCCACAAGGGCAGGGCAGAAATTGCTTCTCTTGGTTCCAAGGCATTATTTTGTGCTCTGCCCTTGGAGTGGGCAGGGCAGAGTTGCCTTGTCTTGGTTCGGTCACTTAGTGCTGCCCTCCTAGAGGGCATTCTGCCCTTGTGGAGGGCAAGGTTGCTTCCCCCATTAGTTGAGGCACGCTTCTCCCTTTTTTGGCCACGCTTCCCTTTTCTTTTGTCACGCTTCTTAGGCCACGCTTTTCATTTTCTTTTCTTTTCTTCACCTAAAATAAACCAAACAACCACTCAAAGTATCACTAAATTCAAGAGGCTTATAAATCAATTAAAATGCAATTAAAAAAAGCTTAAACCTCATGATTTATCATTAATTTCATAGTGGTTGCTTGATTTAGAGAAGTTATGCATTTTTACTCCAAATCACTAACTTAGGATGCAAGAAAGTGCATAAATGCTAACAAAACAAGTGAAATTAGCTTGAAAAATGGGTATATGATGACTTGTCATCAAGGCTCATATAATAAATAATAGATAATAATTAGGATAACAAATTGGTAGCGCTCAGTTTCCGGTATGTCCTAGGCGTACTGAAAATTGGGTCGTTACACTGAGCATCAATGATTAGAGAGTAAAGAAAAGAAACAAATGAGCTTAAAGAAAGTCCTCTAATTAAATGCTTGTGGTGCTTATGTATCAAGTGATAATACTTGAAAACAAAGCATTTAGAGTTGTAGCTTTGTTATCAACTCATGGGACAAAACACCCAAATGGAGAAGCTAATAAGAAAATCAAAAGCTTATTTCAAGGAAGAAATATAAGGAAAAGATTTCATAAAATGAGCTAGTTAGAAGCATCAATCATTTACATTTCTTTTGTGATCGTAGCATGCATAAAAAACTAGCCAACAATGAACATTGAGTTGATATTCTTCTTACCTTGGATTGTCAATTTCATTGCATGATTCTTCTCTTTCTTGGGGACAAGCAAGGTTTAAGTTTGGTGTTGTGATGACTGCGCATCATGTTGTGTTTTTCTATGCTTTTTCGTACAAGAAATTAATGTTTTATGCTTAATTATTGAGTGTTTCAGTGCTTAAATAGTGTATTTCTTTGATCTTTTGATTTGATAAACTTTGTAGGAAATAAGTAGAAAAAGAAGCAAAGAAGCAGAAATTAAGCTCAATTAAGCTCAAAAGGAACAAAGAGGATTTGCAACCCTGACCTCTTCACACTCTAACAAGAATAACTCGAGCTACAAAGCTCCAACTAAAGTGATTCTAGTGGCATTGGAAAGTAAGAATCTAGAGCTTTCCAAGCATATATGGCACTACATGGTGGACACTGATGTGTGGAAAACGATCCAACACAAAACTCACCGGCAAGTGTACCGGGTCGTATCAAGTAATAAAACTCACGGGAGTGAGGTCGATCCCACAGGGATTGAAGGATTGAACAATTTTAGTTTAGTGGTTGATTTAGTCAAGCGAATCAAGTATTGGTTGAGTGATTTTGTATTCAACAGAAAGTAAATAGCAGAAAATGTAAAGGGGGAGGGATGAATTGTAGAAATTAAAGAGAATTGAAAGTAAAGGTGCTGAATCTTAAAGAACAAGAAATTAAATGACTGAAACTTAAAGTGCAAGAAATGTAAAGTGCAGTAACTTAAAGTGCAAGAAATATAAATTGCTTGAATGGAAAAGGG
Source organism: Arachis stenosperma (assembly GCF_014773155.1). NCBI lineage: Eukaryota > Viridiplantae > Streptophyta > Magnoliopsida > Fabales > Fabaceae > Arachis > Arachis stenosperma. Next base: position 68,262,510 of record NC_080379.1, read on the forward strand.
ATTTGAGGACTGGGAATTTAGAGTTTAAGCAAGGGAAATTAAATTGCAGCAATTAATAAAGCAGAAGATGAGTTGATAGTAACTAGAATTCAAACAGAAAGTGAAAATGTAATTGCAGCAGTGGTTCAGCAGAAGAACCAAAAGGAAAATTGGATCTCTGGATTCCAGAGACTAGATAGCAGAGTCTAGATCTCAATTGCCTTCCCAGATCCAAGTTCACAAGCAATTAAAGAGAAATTAAAGGTTGCAACAGTAGAGGAAATTAAATTCAACTCAATTAAGCAGTAAGGGAATCAAAGAGATCTTAAATGGAGATTGAGACAGAAATTCCTCAATTCTTCACACCCAAGACTCAAACAAGAAAAGTAAAAATGCTCAAGCAAGAACAAGGAAGAAGAGAGATCAATTCTCCTTCCCAATTCTCTCAGATCTCAGTTCAAAGCTCTCAAAGAAAATGAAGTCTCCAAATGTAAGAATTCAAAAATCAAAAGAAGGTCCTAATTACATTAAACTATCTCCTATTTATACACTTTCTATTCTTGGATTTTGGAATTTGGATGGGATTTTGATTTGGTGAAGAAATGAATTGAATTGGATTTTTAATCCAATTTTCAGCCCATGAAGAAGTTGGCTCCAGGAGGCTGCTCTGCTCTTGTGGAGAGCAGAGCAGGGAAATGGTGCATGCGGCCTCATTGCGTGCTCGTGCTGCATGTGATGGGCGTTCAAGATGCTTCCCTGCCCTTGCGGAGAGCAGGGCAGTGTGCATGCATGCTTGCCTTCCGTGCGTCCAAGCTGCGCGCTTGAGTGCAGCCCGTGCCAAGAAATACTGCTCTGCTCTCTTTGTGGGCAGCGCAGCAAGGCAACCAAGGGTGAGGTCCAAGGTTCGAAACTTGGTGGAGGCACATGCTGCCCCTTTTTCCTTGGTTTTCTTGGCACCAAAGTAACGCCTAGTTCCTTGCTCCCTCATGGTGCTGTGTTCGATTCTTGGGGATTGAAAACAAGCCAATTTTTGCTTGTTTTCCTTGTATTTGACCGCTACTCCTTTCCTCCTTGTTCTTGGGTTCGAAACCCATGAGTAGCACTAGGAGAGCAATTTCCTTTGAATTTTTCTTGGATGAAGCCCGATATTGCTCTTGAGGAGGGCAGGGCAGAATTTTTGCTTCCTTTGGTCCTTGGCATAGAATTGTGCTCCGCTCTTATTGTAGGCAGGGCAGTGATATTTTGGAGGCTTGGTTTATTATGCTGCTCTCTTGGAGAGCAGTGTGCTCTAGTGGAGAGCAGTGTTTGCTTCCTCCTTCTATGTTGCACCATACTTCTCCTTCCATGGCCACACTTCTTAAGCCACGTTTTTCTTCTTTTCTTCCTTTCTTCACCTACAAGAAACCAAAGCAACCAATCAAAGTATCTCCAAACTCATAAGGTTTATAATTCATTAAAAATCAATTACTTTTAGCTTAAACCTCATGATTTAGCATCAATTTAATGGTAGTTGTTTGATTTAAAAAAGTCATGTATTTTCATTCCAAATTACTTACTTAGGATGCAAGAAAGTGCATAAAGACTAGTGAAACAAGTGAAATTAGCTTGAAAAATGGGTATATGATGACTTGTCATCACAACACCAAACTTAAATCTTGCTTGTCCCCAAGCAAGCATCAAAACTAAGAGAAAAATGAAATGAATAAGAAGAGCAAACATATCCTTATTAGGCATATAGCAGAACTTGATTTATGGAGTTTTTATGCAGACAATGATAACTCAGTTATTGGTTGCTGTTACATAATATACACTTTTCCTCAAAGGCTTACTAAACTTGCTGTTGTAAGGTTTACTCTTTACTTGCTCCCTTGCTAACTTTTCTTTTCTCATTTTGCTCAACAAGCTTATTCTTTTATGAAGGCTTGGTGTCCAATGTTGCAATAGCCTTTGGCTTTATTTTTACTCAACATCTTTCTACCACAGACACATGGCTCACTATTTTCTCCTAGGATCATTGATGCCCAGCATCTCTTTGGATAACTAAATGTTCTGTATCTAAGTTGCTCTTTATTGTGGACTTTCAATTGGCCATCCCAAATCAGTTGATCTAAGTGATCGGGTTTTGAAATACCCCTCAGAATTTACTTGTCCAAGCATATCCTAGTACAAGAACACCACAGGCATGTGCCCTAGGGTCCAAGCTATTGGTGTCCAGTCTTTATTCTTTGTTTTTCTTGCCACATTGGCTTTTTCTTCTTCCTTTTCTTTCTGTTTTATTTTGTTCTCAAGGGATTTTTTTTTACTGATAAAAACCTTTATAACAGCAAGCTAGCTCACACTTTAATGAAAACGACATTATGCAGCAATTATTTCATGAGTTATGCATTTAATCAAACACATACACCACCATTAACTTCCATTCTAACTTATGCAACATTGGATATTTACTTTCTAATTCAAACAATTCTCTTTTATTCAAGCATATGGGAAACAAAACAAAATTTAGCTAAGTGATGAATGACAAGCATCATGCAGATCATTTCTCATCAAACAATTCCACTTGCAACTAGATAAACACTTTAGCAGGACATACAATGGTTTCCAGATTCAAAACACTTCACAGCAGCAAGGATTAAGTTTAGATACAACCTTTGAAGAAGTTGCAGCCCTTTGATTCTTCCTTCTGTTGTGTTCTCTTTGAGTTAAGATGCATAATATCTTCAATTGTTGACTCATGTCCTGCATAATTCTCAAAAGTTGCTTGCTTCTCAAGCCCTTAAGTGCATGGTTAGTATGCATATATTGAGTGTGGCTCTTGGATTTATTTTGGTGTGGGAACACCAAACTTAATTGCTTGCCACTGCCTCTAATGCAACAAGTTAACCATATGTGAAACCTTGTGTCCTTGCTAAAGGTTATGGAATTAAAGCTAGAAAGCAGTTAAATATTTGGATAATTTGTTTGATTGCTTGGAGCTAGCACTATGCAAGAGGTGAGAATGTGCTTTTAAATGAGATTTTTGGTGGAACACCAAACTTAGAATCTTTCATTCTCCCTTAAATTGTTTTGGTGTGCAACACCAAACTTAGCTCCTTGCAATGCATACCAATTATTCAACATTTTTATTGAAAAAAAAACTATGAAAAGAAAACTACCTCAGGTTGGGTTGCCTCCCAACAAGCGCTTCTTTATTGTCATTAGCTTGACATCCTCCATTCTGCTGATCATGGAAATTAAAAATCACAGTGCCTTAGCTTGTCTTTCTTCACCGTGAACTTCCTTCGGGTTTCCTCTTTGATGACCTCTATGAATTCCTGTGGAAGGATCTTAGTCACAATGTAGTGATCAGACAGCTGTGGGGACACCTTCATGGTTTGAATGTTTATCATTACTCTATCCCCTAGTGAAAATTTCTCAGTAGGGATTTTCTGATCTTCTTTAATTCTATCCTCTGTCTCTCTTTGTAAGACTTCCTTGTTGTGTTTTACTTGGCTGGTACTTTCTTTGTCCAAGGTTTTCTTACTTTCCTCTATGATCTTTTTTCATCCTTCCTTCTTTGCAGCATTTTCGTTGTTAGTTGGTTTGTCTTCAGTGGCTCTGGGGGAAGTATTTGCCTTCTTCTCACCCATTTCTGCAAAGTGCTTAGCCAGTTGAGCTATCTGCCCCTCAATTCTTCTGATTGAAATCTCCTGGTTCTTTGTTATCTCCTCTTGGTGCTTCATCATTCTCTCTATTAAGATCTCCAAGTTAGTGATCCTCTGAGAGTCTTATGAGTTGGGGTGTTGATGGTTGGAAGGGTGGGTGTTGTGGTGGTGTGTAGTGGTTGTTGTTAGCATAATGGTGTTTTTACTGGTTTGTGAAGTTGGGGTTGTTGTAATTGAAGTCCCTTGGTTCGTGATTTTGGTGCTCGGTCCTTCTCCAGTTGGAATGAGTCTGGAAGTATATGTTTTGTGAGTATTGGCTTTGATTGGCATTATTGGATGAGTGACGTTGGTTGTTTGTGGTCATGGATTTGCCCTGGTTGAAACTTCTTTGTTCTTGATGTTGAGACTCCCCCATTCTCAGATAAGAATGGGGCCTCCATGGTGGAAATTGTGCATTCACTGCAGCAGACTGCAGGCAATCAACTTTTCTATCTCTCAGCTTCATGTGTTGCTGTGTTTGATGGTGCATTTGTTTGTTCAGGTTCATGAATGCATTCACTCCTTCAAGATTCATCACTTCTTTTTCTGAAATTGCATTCTGTGGTTTCTCGAATAAGTGTTGGTTGTTGACTCCTTTGTCATTGAAATTGGCAATTCCTTGGGCAGTTGTTGTCGCTTTGAGTAGGCTATCTGAGAAGTGGTCCACTGCTTTTCTTGTTTCTGGGGTTAATCCTTCATAGAAAGCTCGGAAACCCACTTTGTCAGTTGCTTTCTTGTATCTTTCCCATGCCTTGAAGAGTGGTTCTTCTTCTCCTTGTGTGAATGGATGTACCCCCTCTTTCAGCTTGATGATCGGTTGGGATAAGGAGAATTTGGCCAGAAATTTAGCAACCAAATTGTCCCAACTAGTAATACTTCCTTGGGGAAAGGTTTCGAACCATTGTGCAGCTTCACCCCTCAGTGAGAAGGGGAACAACAAGATCTTATAAGTGTCATGATCTATACCATCGGTTTTGACAGCACCACAAGTCCTCAGAAAAGTAGATATGTGCTGTTGAGGATCCTCCAATGGATTTCCGTCATAGGAACAATTGTTCTTGATTAGTGTAATGAGTGGTGGCTTCATGTCATGATATTCTTCTCTTGCAGAGACCTCTTTTCCAATGATAGTCTTTCCTCTGACTTCTCTTCTTTCCTGTGGCATGCAAACAATCACAAGGAACAAATAGCAGCAGTCTTGAGAATTGAGTGCAGTTAGTTGAGACAAACTCTCAAACAGTTAGTGTGTTAGTCAGAAATTAAAGAAACAAAAAAGAAAAAGTGCTTGATCTAGACCTCCACTTCACTTAATCATTGTCAATCTATTTCAATCCCCGGCAATGGCGCCAAAAACTTGATGTGTGGAAAATGATCCAACACAAAACTCACCGGAAAGTGTACCGGGTCGCATCAAGTAATAAAACTCACGGGAGTGAGGTCGATCCCACAGGGATTGAAGGATTGAGCAATTTTAGTTTAGTGGTTGATTTAGTCAAGCGAATCAAGTATTGGTTGAGTGATTTTGTATTCAACAGAAAGTAAATAGCAGGAAATGTAAAGAGGGAGGGATGAATTGCAGAAATTAAAGAGAATTGAAAGTAAAGGTGCTGAATCTTAAAGAACAAGAAATTAAATGACTGGAACTTAAAGTGCAAGAAATGTAAAGTGCAGTAACTTAAAGTGCAAGAAATATAAATTGCTTGAATGGAAAAGGGATTTGAGGACTGGGAATTTAGAGTTTAAGCAAGGGAAATTAAATTGCAGCAATTAATAAAGCAGAAGATGAGTTGATAGTAACTAGAATTCAAACAGAAAGTGAAAATGTAATTGCAGCAGTGGTTCAGCAGAAGAACCAAAAGGAAAATTGGATCTCAGGATTCCAGAGACTAGATAGCAGAGTCTAGATCTCAATTGCGTTCCCAGATCCAAGTTCACAAGCAATTAAAGAGAAATTAAAGGTTGCAGCAGTAGAGGAAATTGAATTCAACTCAATTATGCAGTAAGGGAATCAAAGAGATCTTAAATGGAGATTGAGACAGAAATTCCTCAATTCTTCACACCCAAGACTCAAACAAGAAAAGTAAAAATGCTCAAGCAAGAAAAAGAAAGAAGAGAGATCAATTCTCCTTCCCAATTCTCTCAAATCTCAGTTCAAAGCTCTCAAAGAAAATGAAGTCTCCAAATGTAAGAATTCAAAAATCAAAAGAAGGTCCTAATTACATCAAACTATCTCCTATTTATACACTTTCTATTCTTGGATTTTGGAATTTGGATGGGCTTTTGATTTGGTGAAGAAATGAATTGAATTGGATTTTTAATCCAATTTTCAGCCCATGAAGAAGTTGGCTCCTGGAGGCTGCTATGCTCTTGTGGAGAGCAGAGCAGGGAAATGGTGCATGCGGCCTCATTGCGTGCTCGTGCTGCATGTGATGGGCGTTCAAGATGCTGCCCTGCCCTTGCGGAGAGCAGGGCAGTGTGCATGCATGCTTGCCTTCCGTGCGTCCAAGCTGCGCGCTTGAGTGCTCCTGGCCGTGCGTGCTTGTGTGCGCGCTTGTGTGCTTCCCGTGCCAAGAAATGCTGCTCTGCTCTCCTTGTGGGCAGCGCAGCAAGGCAACCAAGGGTGAGGTCCTAGGTTCGAAACTTGGTGGAGGCACACGCTGCCCCTTTTTCCTTGGTTTTCTTGGCACCAAAGTAACGCCTAGTTCCTTTCTCCCTCATGGTGCTGTGTTCGATTCTTGGGGATTGAAAACATGCCAATTTTTGCTTGTTTTCCTTGTATTTGACCGCTACTCCTTTCCTCCTTATTCTTGGGTTCGAAACCCATGAGTAGCACTAGGAGAGCAATTTCCTTTGAATTTTTCTTGGATGAAGCCCGATAATGCTCTTGAGGAGGGCAAGGCAGAATTTTTGCTTCCTTTGGTCCTTGGCATAGAATTGTGCTCCGCTCTTATTGTGGGCAGGGCAGTGATATTTTGGAGGCTTGGTTTATTATGCTGCTCTCTTGGAGAGCAGTGTGCTCTTGTGGAGAGCAGTGTTTGCTTCCTCCTTCTATGTTGCACCACACTTCTCCTTCCATGGCAACATTTCTTAAGCCACGTTTTTCTTCTTTTCTTCCTTTCTTCACCTACAAGAAACCAAAGCAACCAATCAAAGTATCTCCAAACTCATAAGGTTTATAATTCTTTAAAAATCAATTACTTTTAGCTTAAACCTCATGATTTAGCATCAATTTAATGGTAGTTGTTTGATTTAAAGAAGTCATGCATTTTCATTCCAAATTACTTACTTAGGATGCAAGAAAGTGCATAAAGACTAGTGAAACAAGTAAAATTAGCTTGAAAAAGGGTATATGATGACTTGTCATCAGACACTAAATCTGAGGATGAAAACTTATTTTGAATGTGCAAAGATAAACCTAGTATCAACCTGTAGTAAGGCCAGCTGACCTCTTCACCTTCCAAGGAGAATAACTTGAGCTGTGGAGCTTTAAATGACACGATCTTAAATTCATTGGAAAGTAGACATCAAGAGCTTTCCAACGATTTATAATAGTATGGGGTGAACCTTAAGATTGGGCTACAGAAGCTGGCGCTAACTTTGGCCTCCAAACAGCACCAAGAGTGCTACGCTCGCACTAAGAGCGCTACTCTCACACCAAGACCGCTACGCTTTTCTCCAAGAGCGCCAGCGACCCCTGACAGCACGACCATCCCTTCTTCAAAGGACCATAACTTGAGCTACAGATGTCCAATTGATGCGTTTCCAATTGTGTTGGAATGCTGACATTCATATATTTCCAATAATATATAATAATCTATATTTGGCATGAAATTGAAGCACAAGTGATAGGCATCTTTAAGGCCCAAAAACACTCAGCAGAAAACATGGAATGGCACTCATTTCCAAAGTGAGTGCTACGCTCACTAAGGCAGCGTTTTCAGGCATCTCAAGTTGGAGGCAAGATTTTTAGCTACTGGGCAGTGCTCAATAATGCAACGTAGCGCTCATTAAGAGAGCGCTAGTTGAGAAAATGTGTGCACGAGAGGAGCAAGCATGAGTAATGAACACTGTGCTTATTTTGAGAACACAATGCTCTCCTGGAAGCTGCAACTCTGGCTCAATTAATTCTAATTCAAGCCCATTGAAGCCCCAAAGCAAGCAAAGCCCAATTGACATCACTCAAAGGCACAAAAAACAATTAGAATAGGAATTTTATTTGAATTGTAATTTGTTTTCGATTTCATTTTCATTTTCATTTTGTAAAGCCTATATAAAGGCATCAGTTTCATTTTAGAAAGGGGGCGCTGGAGTCGGCTGCAGTAGTAATAGGCAGTAGTAGGAGTAGGAGTAGGAGTAGAATTGAAGGTCTCTTGAAACACTTTTATTTTGCACTTTTACATTTCAGTGTTGAATTCAATTTGGCTTATGCAATTTCAGTTTCTGATAATTCTCTTCTGCAAATTTCCCTTTATGCAGTTTTACAATTTAGTTGACATTGAGCTTGATTTTAATCTTCTGTTCCCATTGCTTTCAATTTACTTTCATGCAACTTAAATCTTCTGCAGTTGTTCTGAGTTTTGATTTACTGTTTCATTTACTTTTCCAGCACCCAATTCCCTTTACATTTGCTGTAATTTACGTTTCTTGCTCTTTAAGTTTTGTTAATTTACCTTCTGCACTTTATACCCTTTGCAATTTACATTCTGTCAATACAATTTCACCCAATTCACCACTGTTAGCTTAACTAAACTTATCACCTCACTAAAGTTGCTTGATCCATCAATCCCTGTTGGATCGACCTCACTCTGGTGAGTTATTACTACAAGATGCGACCCGGTACACTTGCCGGTGAGTTCGTGTGGATGATGCAGGTGGAAACTGTCTCTCAACAAATTTCCTTCGGCAAGTGTACCGAATTTGTTGTCAAGTAATAACTCACAAAAGAGTGAGGTCGAATCCCACAGAGATTAATGGATTAAGCAATCAATGGTTAATTGATTATCCTAGTTAGACGAATCAGATTGGAGTGATGAGCAGCAGGAAATGTAAATTGACAGAAAAGTAAAGAAAGCAATAAAGTGCAGAAAAGTAAAATGGCAAGAAAAGTAAATGTAAGAACTAAAAATAAAATAAACATTGGGATCAAGAGATATTGCAATCCTCCGGATCAAGTTCATTTTCATCTCTTCCTTAATCAATGCACTCATTGATCTCCTTGGCAATCTTAATTGATCGAATTACAATTCCTTGTAATTCAATTTCGCAAATCTTGATCAATAGCCAATTCCTTGGTCAATTGCTCATGAGAAGAGATGAAGTATGGTCACTGATTATACCACATGCATTTCCCAAATCAAGTATTGAGAGGATTATAGTCACATATCCATCCAAACCCAATTTGGTCCAACATGAGAAAGCATTTCTAGCATGATCTCTTCATTCCTCTTCCAAGGTTCCGAAGAGATCCAAGTATGAATAGCTTCTTTTCCAAGATAACTACCCAATTGGATGAAGATTGAAAGCTTTCTAGTAAAATCAAGAGAAAAGAAAGAAGAAGAAGAATAAGAATTATAATTGATCCATTGAATCACAATAGAGCTCTCTAACCCAATGAAAAGAGTTAGTTTATCATTGCTCTACCAAAATAGAAAAGAAAGAAAGTGCAGAAAAGTAAAGATGAAGATTAAAACTAAAATTGAAACTTCAAAATTCATAAATGAAAAGTACAAACTAGAATTAAACTACTACTAAGAAAAGAAAAGAAAAGAAAAGGAAGAAGAGTGGTTGAGGGGAGGGGTCCGAAGACCCACTCCCCTTGGAGTGTGCCAATTCACAGAAGTTCGAATTGGTCTTCACTCTCTCCCCCTTCCTTCAATTTTAAGCCTTCCTTCAATGTAAAAACTAAGGCCTTTATATAGGCTCTCCTAAATTACAAAATGAAATTAAAAGCAAATTACAGTTAAATGAAAATTCCTATTCTAGATGCTTCTTGTGGGCTTGATTGGTTGACAATTGTGGGCTTGCTTGCTTGAGCTTTGAAGTGGACTTGAGAGAGAAGTGGATCAAGTTGAGGTCCAGATGCCAACGTTAGTGCTAAAGTTAGCCACACTAACGCTACAAGTGTGGCGTTAGTGCTCAAGTTAGTGTGGCTAACGTCACACTTGGTACCAGTTGGTGTTTTTGGGGATTAAAAGATGCCTCTGGCTTGTGCTCCAATTTCATGCCCACTATAGAGTATTATATATCGTTGGAAAGCTCTGAATGTCAGTTTTCTAACACAACTAGAATCACCTCAATTGAACCTCTTTAACTCAAGTTATGCTTCTTTAAAGTGGACATGGTCGCTGGCATAGTCGCTAGCGTTATTGGAAAACTTGAGTGCCAATAACGCTAGCGATCAGGGCTTCATTATTGCCAGTTTCTGAAGCTCAAACTTAGTATCCACCCCATACTATTATATATTGTTGGAAACCCCTGGGTGTCTACTTTCCAATCCTTTTGGAAGCGCATCATTTGGAGCTCTACAACTCGAGTTACGCTTCTTGGAAGGAGAAGAGGTCAGCTGGCCTTACTACAGGTTGAGACCATGATCATCTTTGCACTTTCGGGGCAGGTTTTCTCCCTCAGATTTAGTAACCACCATGTAGTGCCATATATGCTTGGAAAGCTCTGGAATCCTACTTTTCAATGCCACTGGAATTATCTCATTTGGAGCTTTGTGGCTCAAGTTATGCGTGTTTGAAGAAGGCATGGTCAAGCTGCCAGGTGGGACTTTTTGCCCACGTTAACTAAGTTAACGTGGGAGTTAACGTGACTCATTGTGGCTTGTGTGGGCTCCTTCCAACGTTAGTGACAATGTTGGGTGTCACTAACGTTGGCGATCACCTTTCTTCGTCACGTTAACTAAGTTAACGTGGGAGTTAACGTGGCTTCTTGGGGATAGTGTGGGTTTCTTCAAACGTTAGTGACAATGTTTGGTGTCACTAACGTTGTTGACAACCTTGTTTCTTCACGTTAGCTTCTACGTTAACTAGGTTAATGTGGGAGTTAACGTGGCTTCTTGTGACTTGGCCAACGTTAGTGATAAAGTTGAATGTCACTAACGTTGGCGTCCCTTTTTCTTCTTAACGTTAGAGGCCATGTTAACTAAGTTAACGTGGCAACTAACGTGGCCACTTATGAGCTTGGTCCAACGTTAGTGATAATGTTAAGTGTCACTAACGTTGGCTCTATTTCCTTTCTTCAAAGTTAATGCCACTAACTTTTCTCACTAATGTCGGGGCTTTCCTTCCTTCCACGTTAGTGCCCACGTTAGTGTAACTAACGTAGCCACTAACGTAGCTCTTCTCTTCTTCTTTTGGCCTGAAGTCAATCAAACAAAGTGCATCAAAGTCTTGCTCTTAATCATGGGATTATGCATCATCCAATTTATCATATAATTCATGCATAATTCTCATGAAATCATTCAAAATTCACAATGTTTGTTTGAATCATGGTATGATTGCATTTTCAACCAAATACTTGCTTATTTCCTAAGAAAATGCATGAAACTACCCTAAAAACAGTAAAGAAAAGGTCAGTGAAACTGGCCAAAATGCCCTGGCATCACAACACCAAACTTAAAGCTTGCTTGTCCCTAAGCAAGTACTGGAACAAGAGAATGATGAATGAAATGCCAAGAGAAATGAGACATTCTTGTGGAAGTCATGTCCCTGGTTTTATGGTGGTTTCATGCATAGCAACTTAGGTTCATTCCTGGCTTTCAGACCTTTATCATGTCCTAGAATACTTACTGTGATTGCATCCCATGAGACCTTTATTCACTGATCCTTATGTTGTTATTTCAGGGCTTATTTTTGTTCTTAAGCTAAGTGTTCTGTAAGGGGGCAACTCTTTAAGGTAAGCTTTCAGCCAGCACTCCCGAACCAGTTGGGTCAAGTCTCTCCCCCATACATACACACCACATGCACATAGTTTATTTATTTTCTTTTCTTGAGACCTTGGTGTCCAGCACCTCTTTGGGTTACTAAATGCTCTGTAGTGATGGTTACTCTTGATAGTGGACTTTCAGCTGATAATCCCGAGTTAGTTAACCCAAGTTACCAGGTGATAAGGCATCCCTAAGAGCTTATTAATCCAAGTAGATCCCTCACACAGGAGCACCACAGACATATGCCTCAAGTTTAAAACCATTGGTGCCTAGCCTTATTGCTTACTCTTTTTCTTTTATTTTTCAACCTTTATTGTTCTTTCCCTTTTTCTTATTAGGATCTTCTTACTTAGCTAGTCTCATAGGGTGTGTTCAAAGCATAGGATTCCTAACAGATAGTTGTCCTCCCACCTTGTGGTTGAACCAACTTAGCTAACTTATGACTATACCATAAACTCATGAACTTATTCCATAGTATGAACTCCTCTCTGGTCTTTTGTAAAACACTCATTCTCTTTTTCATTTGATTCAAAGGGACAAGCATACAATTAAGTAAAGCAAGGATGCAGTGACACAAAGACTAGAAAACACAGCCTTAATCAATAAAAAGTTTAAAAGACAGAATTGACATGCTTATTTACGAGGAGCAAGCACACATACATACAAAGAACTTAGAAGACAATCATGCAGTTGAATGTAATGGAAATAAGTAAGAGGAAAAAGGAACTTTACCACCTTGTAGTTCATCTTTATTGTTGTTTCCCTTTTTCTCCTACTTTTCTCCCTTCCCACACCAATTTAGACTAATTGCTTGTCTTCAAGCAGAAAATAAAACAGTGGTGGTGGGGTCTATGATGGGTCATGAACGTCTTACATACTGAAATGTAAGTGATGTATGTGGTTAAGCAAGCAAAAATTAAGGATAACACCGCAAGCCTAAGAAGCAAAAGCATTATGATTATACAAACAAGTGGTGTTGCTGGATACATTGCATAGAAAAATAAGTGGCACACCAAAATTAGTGTAACACTTTCTCTTAGAATGGATGCAAGTATCTAGAAAGATTGAAAATAGATTGTTGCAGGGAAACACCAAACTTAGAATGTGATCATATGCCAATTTTATTTGGAAAAAAATTTGAGTAAAAGAACTGTTGTATTAATAACAAAATCAACAAGAGCCAGAGCTGTCACGAACAGGGGCTTCTTGGTGAGGCATTAACACAAACAGTTAGAGAGCATAGAAAATAAAGAACTAAAGCAATTGCATGAAATAAGCAAAACAAAAGAAAATATCTAATCTAGGTAATCAACCAACCGGTACTTTGTTAATCACAATTAATCCCCGGCAACGGTGCCATAAACTTGATGCAGGTGGAAACTGTCTCTCAACAAATTTCCTTCGGCAAGTGTACCGAATTTGTCGTCAAGTAATAACTCACAAAAGAGTGAGGTCGAATCCCACAGAGATTAACGGATTAAGCAATCAATGGTTAATTGATTATCCTAGTTAGACGAATCAGATTGGAGTGATGAGCAGCAGGAAATGTAAATTGACAGAAAAGTAAAGAAAGCAATAAAGTGCAAAAAAGTAAAATGGCAAGAAAAGTAAATGTAAGAACTAAAAATAAAATAAACATTGGGATCAAGAGATATTGCAATCCTCTGAATCAAGTTCATTTTCATCTCTTCCTCAATCAATGCACTCGTTGATCTCCTTGGCAATCTTAATTGATCGAATTACAATTCCTTGTAATTCAATCTCTCAAATCTTGATCAATAGCCAATTCTTTGGTCAATTGCTCATGAGAAGAGATGAAGTATGGTCACTGATTATACCACATGCATTTCCCAAATCAAGTATTGAGAGGATTATAGTCACATATCCATCCAAACCCAATTTGGTCCAACATGAGAAAGCATTTCTAGCATGATCTCTTCATTCCTCTTCCAAGGTTCTGAAGAGATCCAAGTATGAATAGCTTCTTTTCCAAGATAACTACCTAATTAGATGAAGATTGAAAGCTTTCTAGTAAAATCAAGAGAAAAGAAAGAAGAAGAAGAATAAGAATTAACAATAGAGCTCTCTAACCCAATGAAAAGAGTTAGTTTATCATTGCTCTACCAAAATAGAAAAGAAAGAAAGTGCAGAAAAGTAAAGATGAAGATTAAAACTAAAATTGAAACTTCAAAATTCATAAATGAAAGGTACAAACTAGAATTAAACTACTACTAAGAAAAGAAAAGAAAAGAAAAGGAAGAAGAGTGGTTGAGGGGAGGGGTCCGAATACCCACTCCCCTTGGAGTGTGCTAATTCACAGAAGTTCGAATTAGTCTTCACTCTCTCCCCCTTCTTTCAATTTTAAGCCTTCCTTCAATATAAAAACTAAGGCCCTTATATAGGCTCTCCTAAATTACAAAATAAAATTAAAAGCAAATTACAGTTAAATGAAAATTCCTATTCTAGATGCTTCTTGTGGGCTTGATTGGTTGACAATTGTGGGCTTGCTTGCTTGAGCTTTGAAGTGGACTTGAGAGAGAAGTGGATCAAGTTGAGGTCCAGGTGCTAAAGTTAGTGCTAAAGTGATGCAAGTGCATATTTGCTTTATTAGTTAGTTAGTTTAGTTAGTTTTAGCTTAATTTCACTTATTTTCTCTAAATAAACAAGTCCTTTTATGAGTTTTGTTTCCATGCATGAGAATACCAAGGAATATGTTGATTCTAGCCAAGTTCATGCAAATGATTTAAGGAATGCATATATGAATGAGTATGAATGAATCTCATGAAATTTATTGCATGAATTGGCAAGACTTTGAAGCTATTTCCCTTGTTGATGATAGGTGATGAAACAAGGAAGCATGGAAGCAAGAATGATGCAAGCTGGGCAAGAAGTTGGCGTTGCCAACTTGGATAGAAGGGGCGTTGTTCTTGGCAATGATGTGTGGAAAACGATCCAACACAAAACTCACCGGCAAGTGTACCGGGTCGCATCAAGTAATAATAACTCACATGAGTGAGGTCGATCCCACAGGGATTGAAGGATTGAGCAATTTTAGTTTAGTGGGTGGTTTAGTCAAGCGAATCAAGTGTTGGTTGAGTGATTTGTGTTTATCAGAAATTAAATGACAGTAAATGTAAAGGGGGAAGGGAGAAATGCAGTAAAATAAAGAACAGAAGAGTAAAAGTGCAGAAACTTAAAGAGCAAGAAAGTAAATGACTGAAACTTAAAGTGCAAGAAACTTAAATTGCAGTAACTTAAATGGCAAGAAAGATAAATTGCTGAATGTAAAGGGGAATTGAGGAATGGGATTGCAAGATCTAAACAAGAAGAAGTAAATTGCAGTAAAGAAGGTAGCAGAAATGAATTGGATGCAAGCAGAAATTTAAACAGCAAGGAAATTAAAGTGCAGTAAAGGTTCACAGAGGAACCAAAAGTGATCTCAGGATCCCAAGGGCTTAGGTAGCAGAGCCTAAAACCCAATTTCCTTCCCAGATCTGAAGTTACTAAGCAATTGACAGAAAATTAAAGATGAAGCAGTAGAAGAACAGAATTTGGATTGAATTATGCAGAAAATATAATGCAAAGAGTTTGAATGGGAATTGGGACAGAATTTCCCCAATTTCACACATCCACAACTCAGAAAACAGAAGAGTAGAATTGCCCAAGGGAATTGAGGAAGGAGATCAATCAACTCTCCCTTGATCCTCTGAAGTCTCGGCCAATTCTCTCCAGAACAATTCCAAGAGAGTCAAAGCTCCAAAGGAATGTGCAAATGAAAATTCAAAAGCCAAGGTAAAAGTAAAAATTCAAAAGTGAGCATTAAGGTAGCTAAAAAGGTCCTAATTACATCAAACTAACTACTATTTATACACTTTCTATTCTTGGATTTTGGGATTTGGATGGGCTTTTGGATTGGTGAAGAAATGAATTCAAATTAATTTTTAATTTGAATTTTGGCCCAAAAAATCCACTCCCAGGAGGCTGCCCTGCCCTTGTGGAGGGCAGGGCAGAAAATTGATGCTAGGCACAAGAAGTTGGTGCGGCCATAGTGCGCATGGTGAAGAAATTGGTGCGCCAGAAGCTGCGTGGTGCGCATGAGGAGGAAATTTGGTGCGCCAGAGATTGCCCTGCCCGCGCCAAGGGCGGGGCAGAAAATGTTGATGCGCGCGAACATGAAGCGTGCGTGCGCTTGGTGCTGCCAGAATTGAGAAGTGCGCGTGCGCGTGCTGCACGTTGATGCGTGGATGATGCCAGATTTGAGAAGCGCGCGTGCGCGCGAAGCAAGTTGACGCGTGGATGCTCCCTGCCCGCGCCAAGGGCAGGGCAGGAATGGTTTGGTGCGCCAGGAAGCAAAGTTGGTGCGCCAAGGTCTTGCGTGTGATGCGCCAATTTCAAATGCTGCCCTGCCCGCGCCAAGGGTAGGGCAAGGTTCCCAATCTCATGGTCCGTGTTCGAATCTGGTGGCTTGCAAACACGCTACTTTTTCTTTTGATTCTTTGGCACGCTAGTGGGTGTTAGAGCTTGGCTTCCTCATGGTCCCTTGTTCGAAACTTGTGGCTTGCATGGGTGTCATTTTTCCTTGGATTTCTTTCCTTGAGGTGCCCGATCCTGCTCTCCACAAGGGCAGGGCAGAGTGTGCTTCTCTTGGCTCCAAGGCACCATTTTGTGCTCTGCCCTTGGAGTGGGCAGGGCAAGGTTGCCTTGTCTTGGTTTGGTTACTTGATGCTGCCCTTGTGGAGGGCATTCTGCCCTTGTGGAGGGCAAGATTGCTTCCACTATGAGTTTGGCACACTTCTCCCTTGATTCGGCCACGCTTTTCTTTCCTCGGCTACACTTTTTATGCCACGCTTTTCATTTTCTTTTCTTTTCTTCACCTATAATAAACCAAACAACCACTCAAAGTATCACTAAATTCAAGAGGCTTATAAATCAATTAAAATGCAATTAAAATTAGCTTAAACCTCATGATTTAACATTAATTTCATGGTGGTTGCTTGATTTAGAGAAGTTGTGCATTTTCACTCCAAATCACTTACTTAGGATACAAGAAAGTGCATAAATGCTAACAAAACAAGTGAAATTAGCTTGAAAAATGGGTATATGATGACTTGTCATCACAACACCAAACTTAAACCTTGCTTGTCCCCAAGCAAGCATCAAAACTAAGAGTAAATGATATGAATAAGAAAAGAACACAAATCCTTATTATGCAGATAGCAGAACTTCAATTTATGGGGCATTTATGCAGACAATGATACTCACTTATTGTTGCTGCTGCATAATACACATTTTGCATCAAAGGTTTGCTAAACTTGCTGTCATAAGACTCACCTTTTGATTACTCCCTTGGTAACTTTTTTTTTTTGGCTTACAATGCTTTAACAAGCTTTTTATTCTTTTAGAGGTTGGGTGTTAAATGTTGCAGCTTAGCCTTTGGCTTCATTTTCAACATGTCATCCAGAGATGTTCACTGAGTGGGACAAGCTACAAAACTTCTATGAAGGCCTCACTCTTAAAGCTCAGGAGGCTCTTGATCACTCTGCTGGAGGCTCTCTACAACTCATGAAAACCACAGAGGAAGCTCGAAACCTCATTGATATGGTGGCCAACAACCAATATTTCTTTGCTCATCAAAGACAACGCCAACCATCACAGAGAAGAGGAGTCATGGAGTTGGAAGGAGTTGATTCAATCTTAGCTCAAAACAAGATGATGCAACAACAGATTCAACAACAATTTGAGCAAATGGCTAAGAGAATTGATGGCTTGCAAGTGGCAGCAGTGAGCACCACAAGCCAACCTCCAAACACTTGGGTACAAAGTGAAGAAACTCAAGAGGAGCAACAACAAGAGCAGGTTCAATACTTGCACAACCAGAATCAGGGAACAAATGAAGTTTATGGAGAGACTTACAATCCATCTTGGAAGAATCATCCAAACCTCAGATGGGGAGACAACCATAATCAAAACCAACAACCATGGCAAAGAAACACAGGCCAAAACAATTGGAAAAACACAAACCACAACCCCCAGCCAACTACTAACCAAAATTCATACAGAAAACCACAAAACAACTACCCAAATTCTAACCAATACCCAACCAATAACCACCCAACTAACCAAAACACTTACCTTCATCCACCAACACCCCAAAACCAACCCATCACACAAGATTCACAGAGAATCACCAATCTAGAAGTACTCCTGGAGAAACTAATGAAAAGCCAAGAATTGACAAACAAAAATCAAGAAGCTACCATGAAGAACCTAGAGAGGCAGATTGGCCAAATCTCTAAGAAGATCTCTGTTGAGAAACCATCAAGTTCACTACCTAGTGATACCATTCCCAACCCAAAGGAAGAATGCAAGGTGGTGCAACTAAGAAGTGGAAGGGTGTTAACAGACAGCAACCAAGGAGCAACCAAAGAGCTCATGCAAGATAACACTGAAGCCATCAACAAGGATAAGATAAGCAAGAATGCTCCAGAAAAACTCACAGAAGAAGATAACAAGCCACAGAATTTGAAGAAAGGAAAGAATATCCTGGAAGAACCAAGTCCAAAACAGCATCAAGTGGTGAAGAGCTCAACACCACCACTGCCGTACCCACAAAGATTTCACAAGGAAACAAAGGATCAGCACTTCCACAAATTTCTTGAAACTTTCAAGAAGTTGGAGATCAACATACCTTTGGCAGAGGCTTTGGAGCAAATGCCCCTGTATGCTAAGTTCTTGAAAGAGCTCATCAACAAGAAGAGAGATTGGAATGAGAAGGAAACAGTGATGCTTAGTGAGGAATGCAGTGCACTCATTAGAAAGGGACTCCCTCCCAAGCTTGAGGACCCTGGAGGTTTCTTCTTGCCATGCACTATCGGAAACCTGTTCATTAACAAAGGGATGTGCGATCTAGGAGCAAGCATAAATCTAATCCCATATCCTCTAGTGAAAAGGCTTGGCATAGAAGAGGTGAATCCAACAGAGATGACTTTGGAGTTGGTGGATCAATCAATAGTCCATCCTAAGGGGTTGATTGAGAACCTTTTAGTTAAGGTTGACAGGTTCATCTATCCGGCAGATTTTGTGATTCTGGATTCTTCAGAAAATGGAAATGACTCCATAATACTTGGTCGACCATTTTTGGCCACTGCTAGAGCCATTGTGGACATAGAGCAAGGAGAATTAACTCTTAGGATGCATGAGGAGAGCATCATCCTGAAAGTTTTCCCAGAATTACAAATGGATGAAGAAAAAAGCAAAATGAGTGATGATCTCCCCCCAAAGCAATCAACTGAAAAGGAAGTAGAACAGATAAACAAACAGACACAAGAAGAAAAGGGGATTCACAAGGAAGCAGGGGTGATCAGCAAAAAGGAAGGCATCACAACTCAAGCAACTGTCAAGAAAGGAAGATCAACAAGCAAGAAAAAGGTGAAGAATAAGAAAAAGGCTCACAAAGGGTGGAAGAACAAGAAAATCCCAACTGAAGGATTTTCTAAGGGTGACAAGGTACAACTTGTATACCAACAGCAGGGGGCAGAAGATTATTACACTGTCAACCAAATTCTTTCTCTTGAGCATATGGAAATTGAACATCAGGGCACTCAGAGAAAGCTGACAGTGAGGGGTGACAAATTGAGACACCACCAATTTCAACCACCTTAAAGGGAGTTCAATGTCAAGCTAATGACAATAAAAGAGCGCTTGTTGGGAGGCAACCCAACCTGAGGTAGTTTCTTTTCATAGCTTCTTTTCAATAAAAATGTTGAACAATTGGTATGTATTGCAAGGAGCTAAGTTTGGTGTTGCACACCAAAAACAATTTGAGGGAGAATGAAAACTTCTAAGTTTGGTGTTCCACCAAAAATATCAATTAATACATTCTCACCTCTGGCATGATCCTAGCTCCAAGCAATTAAACAAATTATTCAACTGTTAAATTGTTTTCTAGCTTTAATTCCATTAACCTTTAGCAAGAATACATGGTTTCACTTATGGTTAATTTGGTACATCTGAGACAGTGGCAAAACAATTAAGTTTGGTGTTCATACACCAAAAATCAATCCAAGGGCCACACTCAGTACTATGCTTACTAACCATGTAATTAAGGGCTTGAGAATCAAGCAACTTTGAGAACTATGCAGGATAGAAGCCAACATTTGAAGACATTATGCATTGTAACTCAAAGAGGACATAGCAGAAAGAAAAATCAAAGGGCTGCAATTTCAAAGGTTGTATCTGAACTTAATCCTTGCTGCTGTGTGATGTTTCAAATCTGGAAGCCATTGTATTTCTTGCTAAAGTGTTCATTTAGCTACAAGTGAAATTGTTTGTGAAAATGCCAAGTCTGCACAATGCTTGTATCTATCACTTAGCTCTAAATATTGCTTTGTTTCCCATATGCTTGAATAAAAGAGTTTGGTTTGAATTGAAAAGTAAAAAAAAAATCCAATGTTGCATGAGTATGAATGGAAGTTAGTGGTGGCACATGTGTATGATTAAATGCATAACTCATGAAATAAGTGTTGCATAGCATCATTCTCATTCAATTGTGAGTTAGCTTGCTGTTACAAAGACTTCTATCTATAATGAAACAACCCTTGGTAACAAAAACAGAAAAGAAAAGTGAAAGAAAAAGCCAAAATGGCAAGAAAAAAAACAAAGAATAAAGGTTGGACACCAATGGTTTGGACCCTAGGACAAATGCCTGTGGTGTTCTTGTACTGAGATCTGCTTGGATGAGTAAATTCTAAGGGGTATTTTGAAACCCGGTCACTTAGATCAACTGATTTGGGATGGCCAATTGAAAATCCACAATAAAGAGCAACTTAGATACAAAGCACTTAGTGATCCAAAGAGATGCTGGGCATCAATGATCCTAGGAAGAATTAGTGAGCTAAGTGTCTGTGGTGGAAAGATGTTGAGCAAAATAAAAGAAAATGAAGCCAAAGGCTAAGCTGCAACATTTAACACCAAACCTCTTAAAGAATAAAAAGCTTATTAAAGCATTATAAGCCAAGAAGAGTTAGCAAGGGAGTGATCAAAAGGAGAGTCTTATAACAGCAAGTTTAACAAACCTTGGATGCAAAATGTGTATTATGCAGCAGCAACAATAAGTGAGTATCATTGTCTGCATAAATGCCCCATGAATTGAAGTTCTGCTATCTGCATAATAAGGATTTGTGTTCTTTTCTTATTCATATCATTTACTCTTAGTTTTGATGCTTGCTTGGGGACAAGCAAGGTTTAAGTTTGGTGTTGTGATGACAAGTCATCATATACCCATTTTTCAAGCTAATTTCACTTGTTTTGTTAGCATTTATGCACTTTCTTGCATCCTAAGTTAGTGATTTGGAGTAAAAATGCATAACTTCTCTAAATCAAGCAACCACTATGAAATTAATGATAAATCATGAGGTTTAAGCTAATTTTAATTGCATTTTAATTGATTTATAAGCCTCTTGAATTTAGTGATACTTTGAGTGGTTGTTTGGTTTATTTTAGGTGAAGAAAAGAAAAGAAAATGAAAAGCGTGGCCTAAGAAGCGTGACAAAAGAAAAGGGAAGCGTGGCCAAAGAAGGGAGAAGCGTGCCTCAACTAATGGGGGAAGCAACCTTGCCCTCCACAAGGGCAGAATGCCCTCTAGGAGGGCAGCATTAAGTGACCGAACCAAGAAAGGCAACTCTGCCCTGCCCTTGTGGAGAGCAGGATCGGGCTCCATGAGGAAAGAAATTCAAGGGAAAATGACACCCATGCATGCTACAAGGTTCGAACCAAGAACCATGAGGAAGCCAAGCCTTGAAACCAACTAGCGTGCCAAGAAATCAAAAGAAAAAGTGGCGTTTTTGCAAGCTCCCAGGATCGAACCCGAGGCGTGAAGGAAGGACCCTGCCCTGCCCTTGGCACGGGCAGGGCGGCAATTGAACTTGGCGCATCAACAAGCACCAACGCGCGCACCAATTCCTTCCTTGGCACGATCCTGGCGCGCGCGTCCCATCCCTGGCGCACCAAACCGATCCTGCCCTGCCCTTGGCGCGGGCAGGGCAGCCTCCCACGCACCAGCGCATCCTGGCGCGCCAAATTCCTTCCTGGCGCATCAACTTTTCTTCGTGGCAGCACCATCCGCGCGCAACGCTCATCCTGGCGCATCAACCTTTCCCGCCCTGCCCTTGGCGCGGGCAGGGCAGCCTCTGGCGCACCAAATTTTCTCCTCTTGCGCACCAACTCGCACCAACAAGCAACATGGCCGCACCAACTTCTTGTGCCTAGCATCAATTTTCTGCCCTGCCCTCCACAAGGGCAGGGCAGCCTCCTGGGAGTGGATTTTTTGGGCCAAAATTCAAATTAAAAATTAATTTGAATTCATTTCTTCACCAATCCAAAAGCCCATCCAAATCCCAAAATCCAAGAATAGAAAGTGTATAAATAGTAGTTAGTTTGATGTAATTAGGACCTTTTAGCTACCTTTATGCTCACTTTTGAATTTTTACTTTTACCTTGGCTTTTGAATTTTCATTTTCACATTCCGTTGGAACTTTGACTCTCTTGGAATTGTTCTGGAGAGAATTGGCCGAGACTTCAGAGGATCAAGGGAGAGTTGATTGATCTCCTTCCTCAATTCCCTTGGGCAATTCTACTCTTTTGTTCTCTGAGTTGTGGATGTGTGAAATTGGGGAAATTCTGTCCCAATTCCCATTCAAACTCTCTGCATTATATTTTCTGCATAATTCAATCCAAATTCTGTTCTTCTACTGCTTCATCTTTAATTTTCTGTCAATTGCTTAGTAACTTCAGATCTGGGAAGGAAATTGGGTTTTAGGCTCTGCTACCTAAGCCCTTGGGATCCTGAGATCACTTTTGGTTCCTCTGTGAACCTTTACTGCACTTTAATTTCCTTGCTGTTTAAATTTCTGCTTGCATTCAAGTCAATTTCTGCTACCTTCATTACTGCAATTTACTTTTCTTTCGTTTAGATCCTGCAATCCCATTCCTCAATTCCCTTTTACATTCAAGCAATTTACATTACTTGCCATTTAAGTTACTGCAATTTACCTTTCTTGCACTTTAAGTTTCAGTCATTTACTTTCTTGCTCTTTAAGTTTCTGCACTTTTACTCTTCTGTTCTTTATTTTACTGCATTTCTCCCTTCCCCCTTTACATTTACTGTCATTTAATTTCTGATAAACACAAATCACTCAACCAAAACTTGATTCGCTTGACTAAACCACCCACTAAACTAAAATTGCTCAATCCTTCAATCCCTGTGGGATCGACCTCACTCATGTGAGTTATTATTACTTGATGCGACCCGGTACACTTGCCGGTGAGTTTTGTGTTGGATCGTTTTCCACACATCAAGGGAAAAAACTTGATGGTGTTTTTGTGGAAAAATGAATTTCCAACACACAAATCCAACCGGCAAGTGTACCGGGTCGCATCAAGTAGTAATAACTCACTTAGAGTGAGGTCGATCCCACAGGGATTGATGGATCAAGCAATTTTAGTGGGTGATTAGTTTAGTCAAGCTAACATTGAAATGAATTTGGATGAAGTGTAACCAACAAAAAGTAAATAGCAAGGAAAATTAAAGTGCAAAAAGTAAAATTGCAGGAAACTTAAATAACAAGAAAGTAAAATTGCAAGAATCTTAAATGACAAGAAATGTAAATTGCATGAAAAGTAAAGAGGGTTGGGTGCTGGAAATTAAAGAGAGCAGTAAAGCAAAGCGTAGAACAATTGCAGGGAGATTAAATTGCTTAAAATTAAATTGGAAGCAATAGGAACAGAAAGGTAAAAATGCAGATGAAGTAACAGCAGAAAAATAAATCAGCAAGAAAGCTCAATTCAAATATGAAATCTAAAATGACAAGTGAGGATCTCAGGAAATCAATGAGACTAGAAAACAAGTCTAGATCTCAATTCCTTCCTTGATCCAACCAAGAACAATTGCAGAAGGAAAGTAGATGAAAGCAGTAAAGAGAATTTAGATTCAATTCAAAATTCCTTGAATTATGCAGAAGAACAAAGCAGAGATGTTGCGGATGGAGAATGAAAACAGAATTCCTTTCAATCTCAATCCAAAATTCAAACAGAAAGGGAAATTCAGAGAGAGAACTCTCAATTCCTAAATTTAAGACAGAAGAAAAATAAAGGAAAGAGCTCCCCTAGTGAGACGGAATTCATGCCTTTATATAGGCTTTACAAAGTGAAAAATTAAAACAAATTACAATTAAAATGAAAATCCTAATCTAATTGATCCATGTGCCTTTGAGTGATGATGTGGGCTTTGCCTGCTTTGGATTTGAGGAGAAATGGGTTTGGTTGGCCTTGATTCAATTTGGAGAAGAATTGAATTTAAATGGAATTTTGGTTGAATTTTTGGCCCATTAAAAGTTACTCCCAGGAGGCTGCCCTGCCCTTGTAGAGGGCAGGGCAGAAAAATGAAGCTTGGTGCTTGGATTGGTGCGCCAAAGTTGTTGATGCGCGCGCTTGGTGCGTTATGAGGCTGCCCTGCCCGCGCCAAGGGCGGGGCAGAGAATGTTGATGCGCCAGATTTGAGAGTTGGTGCGCGCATGGTGCTGCCAAGGAAAGAAATTGGTGTGCCAACCGAATGCTTGGTGCGCCAAGTTTTGTGCGTGATGCACCACACACACAATGCTGCCCTGCCCGCGCCAAGGGCAGGGCAGAGTTTCCAAAGCTTGTCCCGTGTGTTTCCCTCTTCGAGCCTTGGTGGAAGCATTTTGGTTTATTTTTGCTTGTTTTTGGCCCTTAAAGATGCCTTTCGTTCCTGCCTCAATTGGACGCCAAATATGGATTTCTATATATCGTTGGAAAGCTCTGAATGTCAGCTTTCCAACGCAACTGGAAGCACATCAATCGGACGTCTGTAGCTCAAGTTATAGCCCTTTGAAGTAGGCATGGTCATGCTGTGTGCGGCCAGATTTTAACTTAGCGAAAATTTTGCTTTCAATCCTCAATATACATCACAATTCTGCCCTGCCCTTGGCAAGGGCAGGATCGTGTGCGTGCTGGCTGCTTCCTCTTTGATTTTGTCATGGGCCACGCTTTTAAAAGCGTGGCCTAAGGCTCCAAAGTGTTCCCAACTTCAAAATGTACCCCAAAGCTCTTTTTTTCCTCTTTTTTTTGTGCTTCTTTGCTTCTTTTTCTTCTTATTTCCTACAAGATTTATAAAATTAAAATATCAAGAAAATATATCATTTAAGTACAAAAAGCATTCAATATTTAAGCACAAATCATCAATTTCTTGTATGAAAAAGCATAGAAAATGGGTATATGATGACTTGTCATCACAACACCAAACTTAAATCTTGCTTGTCCCCAAGCAAGAAAAGAATCATGCAATAAAGATTGACAATCCAAGGTAAGAAGAATAGCAACTCAATGTTCATGGCAAGCTAGTTTTCTATGCATGCTACAATTACAAAAGAGATGTAAATGATTGATGCTTCTATCTAGCTTATTTTATGAAATCTTTTTCTTATAATTCTTCCTTGAAACAAGCTTTTGATTTTTTTTTCTCCTTTTGGGTGCTTTGCCCCATGAGTTAATAACAAAGCTACGACTTCTAAATGCTTTGTTTTCAAGTATTACCACTTGATACATAAGCACCACAAGCATTTAATTAGAGGACTTCATTAAGCTCATTTTTTTTCTTTTCTTGACTCTCTAATCATTGATGCTCAGAACCTTGAGCTTTGAGGGAGTGCTTTTGCGCTTGAGCCTAGCCTTGACTTCTAAGTGTTTTGTTTTCAAGCATTTGGCTTGATACAATAACACCACAAGCACTTAGCAAATAAATTGCCATTGGTACTCAGAGCCTTCAACTTTCTCATTCTTTCCCTTTTTCTTTTCTTGCTTTAATTGTATTTGCTTCTTCAAGGTTTTCATGATTTCAAAAGATTTCACAAAATGTACTAGATGAAAAACTTCAATTAAATAAAATCCAATGCAATTGAGCAACAATCAATCATACTAGCTTTCCAATACTTGTATGCACATGCTAAATTCTTCTTTAATTCCTTGTTTGTTTATGATCATGATGCTTTTTGCTTTTGAATTCACAAAACTCAAGTTGGTAGTCATAATGTCACAACAACATATTTCAAATCAAATTTTAGGCTATGCTTATTCATACCACACATGCATACAAAGAAGATAATATGACAATTATGCAATTTAAAGTGCTAGAAACAAATGAGAGGAAAAGGAACTTTACAACCTTGTAATCCATCTTCTCTATTGTTGTCATTTTCCTCCCATTCTTCTCCTTCCCATACCAAATTAGAATGCTTGCTCTTCCTCAAGCAACAATTAGAACAATGGTGGTGGGGTCTAAAATGGATCATGAATGTCTCACACAAAAGGATGTCAGTAGCATATGTGTTTAGGCAAGCAAGATTAAGATAATAATCAAGGCACAGAGAAATAAAAACACTATGATTGCAAACATAAGATGGTGTGCATGATAGATTGCATAAAAAATATAAGTGGCACACCAAACTTAGTGTGACACTTTCACTTGGAATTGATGCAAGTATCTTGTAAGGATTGGAACCAAATTTTGTTGCATAGCAACACCAAACTTAGAATGCAACCATATGTCAATTTATTTGAACTAAAACTAAACAAAAGAAACTGTTATTTGTTGAATACAATCACCAAGTGAAGAATCTTGTCATGAATAAAGGTCTTTTGGTGATGTATTAACAAACACAGTTAACAAAAGAAAGCATTAAAAACAAGTAAATGAATAAAACAAAAAAGGAAACTGAAATGTTAAACCGAAAGAGAAAAATAAAATTGCAAAAGCATTATGATTATGCAAACAAGTAGTGTTGCTTGAATGAATTGCATAGAAAATAAGTGGCATACCAAACTTAGAATCTTGGTGTGTCACTTTCATTTTTGATTTGATGCAATCATCCAAAAAGATTGAAAACAATTTGTTGCAAGGCAACACCAAACTTAGAATGTAATCATATGCCAATTTATTGAATTTAAACAAAGCATAGAAAGAAATGTACCTACGGTTGGGTTACCTCCCAACAAGTGCTCTTTTAGTGTCATTAGCTTGACATGTTGTTCTTCACTTTCTTCCTCTTCTTCCAATTGGTTAAGAGGAATGACTTCAAGGTGGGAGAAGTTTCAGCTTTTGTCCCCTTTCTTAGTCTTTCCTCAGCAAGCTTTCTTTTGCAAATGTCTTGATTGGTTTTGCTTGCTGGATTAGGGACAGAATTGGTGTTCTTGTCAATTGCCTTCACTTCCTTGAGTCCAAATCTTGGTGGTTGTGTAATTGTTGGAGTTTTGTCTTCATCAAGAGTTCCTTGCAGTGATGGTTCAATGAGCTTGTCCTTCATGAGCCTCTCTGTTTCCCTTGAGTTTGGACGTTCTTGATTGTCCTCCTCACTAGCTTGTTCTTCCCCTTCCTCTTTTACACTCAACATTTGCTTTAGTAGCTCTTTCATGGAGGAGGTTTGTTGATCTTCCCAAGCTTTCTTCATCTCCTCTTCATACCTTTCAATCATGGATTCAAGTGTTGAGAGTTGTTGGGTCAGGAAAGTTTGTGAGAGTTGTGAGTCTTCATGTTCCCTTGTCATCTCAAGGGCAATTTCATTTTCAACCACCTTGTTCTTCATTGAAAGTTCACTTGATACAGTAGCCTCTTCATCTTGCTCTTCCTCCATTGAAATTTCAATTGATATAGGAACCTCTTCTTCCTCTTCTTCACTCACAGATTGTTCTGTCCAGCGTTGTTTTTGTTCTTCCATAATTTGTTCTACTCTTTCCAATAATTCTCTGGACTTTTGAAGGGGATCCTCAGCCACTAGCTCAAAGGATAAAGGTTGAGAGTAATTTTGTGGTTGGTGAGATGAGTTGTATGGATCTTGGAGGGAATTTTGTGTTGAGGCATAATCAAATGATGAAGAATTTTGAAATGAGAAACTGGGAAGTAAGGGTGGATAATTTTCCATGTGATTTGACTGCTCAGAATTTGCAATTTCTTGGTGATACTCCCATCCACCATGAGGATAATGATATGAATCATTTTGTGGTGGTGGTTGGTATCCCTCATAATTCTCTTGCTCATCTTGTGTCTGTGAAGCATTTCTCCATGGATTGGAGCGCTCATAATCTGTGATTTCTTGGTGATATTCCCAACCACCATTAGAGATCGGTGATGGTGGGTGATATCCCATAAAATTTTGTTTGACCATAAGATGAGTTGAACTCCATTTGTATTTTATAAACATCAATGAAATCAGAAATTCATGTCACAGGATAGAATTTCTTAGTGAGGCAATAACTCAAACACCTTGCTATCAATTTAAAACAGAGAACAAAAACAAAAAAATGCTTGATCTAGACTTCTCACCCACTTAATCATTGTTGATCTAATCAATCCCCGGCAACGGCGCCAAAAACTTGATGGTGTTTTTGTGGAAAAATGAATTTCCAACACACAAATCCAACCGGCAAGTGTACCGGGTCGCATCAAGTAGTAATAACTCACTTAGAGTGAGGTCGATCCCACAGGGATTGATGGATCAAGCAATTTTAGTGGGTGATTAGTTTAGTCAAGCTAACATTGAAATGAATTTGGATGAAGTGTAACCAACAGAAAGTAAATAGCAAGGAAAATTAAAGTGCAGAAAGTAAAATTGCAGGAAACTTAAATAACAAGAAAGTAAAATTGCAAGAATCTTAAATGACAAGAAATGTAAATTGCATGAAAAGTAAAGAGGGTTGGGTGCTGGAAATTAAAGAGAGCAGTAAAGCAAAGCGTAGAACAATTGCAGGGAGATTAAATTGCTTAAAATTAAATTGGAAGCAATAGGAACAGAAAGGTAAAAATGCAGATGAAGTAACAGCAGAAAAATAAATCAGCAAGAAAGCTCAATTCAAATATGAAATCTAAAATGACAAGTGAGGATCTCAGGAAATCAATGAGACTAGAAAACAAGTCTAGATCTCAATTCCTTCCTTGATCCAACCAAGAACAATTGCAGAAGGAAAGTAGATGAAAGCAGTAAAGAGAATTTAGATTCAATTCAAAATTCCTTGAATTATGCAGAAGAACAAAGCAGAGATGTTGCGGATGGAGAATGAAAACAGAATTCCTTTCAATCTCAATCCAAAATTCAAACAGAAAGGGAAATTCAGAGAGAGAACTCTCAATTCCTAAATTTAAGACAGAAGAAAAATAAAGGAAAGAGCTCCCCTAGTGAGACGGAATTCATGCCTTTATATAGGCTTTACAAAGTGAAAAATTAAAACAAATTACAATTAAAATGAAAATCCTAATCTAATTGATCCATGTGCCTTTGAGTGATGATGTGGGCTTTGCCTGCTTTGGATTTGAGGAGAAATGGGTTTGGTTGGCCTTGATTCAATTTGGAGAAGAATTGAATTTAAATGGAATTTTGGTTGAATTTTTGGCCCATTAAAAGTTACTCCCAGGAGGCTGCCCTGCCCTTGTAGAGGGCAGGGCAGAAAAATGAAGCTTGGTGCTTGGATTGGTGCGCCAAAGTTGTTGATGCGCGCGCTTGGTGCGTTATGAGGCTGCCCTGCCCGCGCCAAGGGCGGGGCAGAGAATGTTGATGCGCCAGATTTGAGAGTTGGTGCGCGCATGGTGCTGCCAAGGAAAGAAATTGGTGTGCCAACCGAATGCTTGGTGCGCCAAGTTTTGTGCGTGATGCACCACACACACAATGCTGCCCTGCCCGCGCCAAGGGCAGGGCAGAGTTTCCAAAGCTTGTCCCGTGTGTTTCCCTCTTCGAGCCTTGGTGGAAGCATTTTGGTTTATTTTTGCTTGTTTTTGGCCCTTAAAGATGCCTTTTGTTCCTGCCTCAATTGGACGCCAAATATGGATTTCTATATATCGTTGGAAAGCTCTGAATGTCAGCTTTCCAACGCAACTGGAAGCACATCAATCGGACGTCTGTAGCTCAAGTTATAGCCCTTTGAAGTAGGCATGGTCATGCTGTGTGCGGCCAGATTTTAACTTAGCGAAAATTTTGCTTTCAATCCTCAATATACATCACAATTCTGCCCTGCCCTTGGCAAGGGCAGGATCGTGTGCGTGCTGGCTGCTTCCTCTTTGATTTTGTCATGGGCCACACTTTTAAAAGCGTGGCCTAAGGCTCCAAAGTGTTCCCAACTTCAAAATGTACCCCAAAGCTCTTTTTTTCCTCTTTTTTTTGTGCTTCTTTGCTTCTTTTTCTTCTTATTTCCTACAAGATTTATAAAATTAAAATATCAAGAAAATATATCATTTAAGTACAAAAAGCATTCAATATTTAAGCACAAATCATCAATTTCTTGTATGAAAAAGCATAGAAAATGGGATTTGTTAGCCATTTTTCAAGCTAATTTCACTTGTTTTGTTAGCATTTATGCACTTTCTTGCATCCTAAGTTAGTGATTTGGAGTAAAAATGCATAACTTCTCTAAATCAAGCAACCACTATGAAATTAATGATAAATCATGAGGTTTAAGCTAATTTTAATTGCATTTTAATTGATTTATAAGCCTCTTGAATTTAGTGATACTTTGAGTGGTTGTTTGGTTTATTTTAGGTGAAGAAAAGAAAAGAAAATGAAAAGCGTGGCCTAAGAAGCGTGACAAAAGAAAAGGGAAGCGTGGCCAAAGAAGGGAGAAGCGTGCCTCAACTAATGGGGGAAGCAACCTTGCCCTCCACAAGGGCAGAATGCCCTCTAGGAGGGCAGCATTAAGTGACCGAACCAAGAAAGGCAACTCTGCCCTGCCCTTGTGGAGAGCAGGATCGGGCTCCATGAGGAAAGAAATTCAAGGGAAAATGACACCCATGCATGCTACAAGGTTCGAACCAAGAACCATGAGGAAGCCAAGCCTTGAAACCAACTAGCGTGCCAAGAAATCAAAAGAAAAAGTGGCGTTTTTGCAAGCTCCCAGGATCGAACCCGAGGCGTGAAGGAAGGACCCTGCCCTGCCCTTGGCACGGGCAGGGCGGCAATTGAACTTGGCGCATCAACAAGCACCAACGTGCGCACCAATTCCTTCCTTGGCACGATCCTGGCGCGCGCGTCCCATCCCTGGCGCACCAAACCGATCCTGCCCTGCCCTTGGCGCGGGCAGGGCAGCCTCCCACGCACCAGCGCATCTTGGCGCGCCAAATTCCTTCCTGGCGCATCAACTTTTCTTCGTGGCAGCACCATCCGCGCGCAACGCTCATCCTGGCGCATCAACCTTTCCCGCCCTGCCCTTGGCGCGGGCAGGGCAGCCTCTGGCGCACCAAATTTTCTCCTCTTGCGCACCAACTCGCACCAACAAGCAACATGGCCGCACCAACTTCTTGTGCCTAGCATCAATTTTCTGCCCTGCCCTCCACAAGGGCAGGGCAGCCTCCTGGGAGTGGATTTTTGGGCCAAAATTCAAATTAAAAATTAATTTGAATTCATTTCTTCACCAATCCAAAAGCCCATCCAAATCCCAAAATCCAAGAATAGAAAGTGTATAAATAGTAGTTAGTTTGATGTAATTAGGACCTTTTAGCTACCTTAATGCTCACTTTTGAATTTTTACTTTTACCTTGGCTTTTGAATTTTCATTTGCACATTCCTTTGGAGCTTTGACTCTCTTGGAATTGTTCTGGAGAGAATTGGCCGAGACTTCAGAGGATCAAGGGAGAGTTGATTGATCTCCTTCCTCAATTCCCTTGGGCAATTCTACTCTTCTGTTTTCTGAGTTGTGGATGTGTGAAATTGGGGAAATTCTGTCCCAATTTCCATTCAAACTCTTTGCATTATATTTTCTGCATAATTCAATCCAAATTCTGTTCTTCTACTGCTTCATCTTTAATTTTCTGTCAATTGCTTAGTAACTTCAGATCTGGGAAGGAAATTGGGTTTTAGGCTCTGCTACCTAAGCCCTTGGGATCCTGAGATCACTTTTGGTTCCTCTGTGAACCTTTACTGCACTTTAATTTCCTTGCTGTTTAAATTTCTGCTTGCATCCAATTCATTTCTGCTACCTTCTTTACTGCAATTTACTTCTTCTTGTTTAGATCCTGCAATCCCATTCCTCAATTCCCCTTTACATTCAGCAATTTATCTTTCTTGCCATTTAAGTTACTGCAATTTAAGTTTCTTGCACTTTAAGTTTCAGTCATTTACTTTCTTGCTCTTTAAGTTTCTGCACTTTTACTCTTCTGTTCTTTATTTTACTGCATTTCTCCCTTCCCCCTTTACATTTACTGTCATTTAATTTCTGATAAACACAAATCACTCAACCAAAACTTGATTCGCTTGACTAAACCACCCACTAAACTAAAATTGCTCAATCCTTCAATCCCTGTGGGATCGACCTCACTCATGTGAGTTATTATTACTTGATGCGACCCGGTACACTTGCCGGTGAGTTTTGTGTTGGATCGTTTTCCACACATCAAGTTTTTGGCGCCGTTGCCGGGGATTGAAATAGATTGACAATGATTAAGTGAAGTGGAGGTCTAGATTAAGCACTTTTTCTTTTCTGTCATTCTAATTCTTACTAACACACTAACTGTTTGAATTTTTGCTTAAACTAACCAACCAAAACCTCATTCTAGCAATAGATTGAAGTTTTGTTAACTCTCTGGGTTTGTGCGTTTGTTGCTGTGTGTTTGTATGTCAGGTATAGGGAGATCCTCCCCTATCAATTCTGAAATTGATCCAAGGACTCTTCGGAGAATAAGAAGAGCAGAAAGAGGGAAGAATATTGTTGGAGAAGAAGAAGAATCTGAGGAGGAATTCCAAGATATGGAAGGAGATACTAGTCAACCAGGAGGAGGAGCCAACAATGACCAACAGAGAAGAGTCTTGGCTTCATACACATTTGCAAATGCTAGGCATTGTGGGAGTAGCATTCTTCCTCCCAATGTCAATGCAAACAACTTTGAACTCAAGCCACAACTCATAACTCTGGTGCAAAACAATTGTTCCTTCGGAGGAGGACCTTTGGAGGATCCAAACCAACATTTGTCCACCTTTTTGAGAATCTGTGATACAGTGAAGACAAATGGTGTACCCCCTGATAGCTACAAGTTGCTACTCTTCCCATTCTCTCTTAGAGATAAAGCCACTCAATGGCTAGAGACTTTTCCAAAAGAAAGCATCAACACTTGGGATGACTTGGTGAGCAAGTTCCTTGCTAAATTCTATCCACCTCAAAGAGTCCTAAGGTTGAAGACAGAGGTTCAAACCTTCACTCAATTGGAGGCCGAGAGCTTATATGAAGCATGGGAGAGATACAAGGCTCTATTGAGGAAGTGTCCACCAGAGATGTTCACTGAGTGGGACAAGCTACAAAACTTCTATGAAGGCCTCACTCTTAAAGCTCAGGAGGCTCTTGATCACTCTGCTGGAGGCTCTCTACAACTCATGAAAACCACAGAGGAAGCTCGAAACCTCATTGATATGGTGGCCAACAACCAATATTTCTTTGCTCATCAAAGACAACGCCAACCATCACAGAGAAGAGGAGTCATGGAGTTGGAAGGAGTTGATTCAATCTTAGCTCAAAACAAGATGATGCAACAACAGATTCAACAACAATTTGAGCAAATGGCTAAGAGAATTGATGGCTTGCAAGTGGCAGCAGTGAGCACCACAAGCCAACCTCCAAACACTTGGGTACAAAGTGAAGAAACTCAAGAGGAGCAACAACAAGAGCAGGTTCAATACTTGCACAACCAGAATCAGGGAACAAATGAAGTTTATGGAGAGACTTACAATCCATCTTGGAAGAATCATCCAAACCTCAGATGGGGAGACAACCATAATCAAAACCAACAACCATGGCAAAGAAACACAGGCCAAAACAATTGGAAAAACACAAACCACAACCCCCAGCCAACTACTAACCAAAATTCATACAGAAAACCACAAAACAACTACCCAAATTCTAACCAATACCCAACCAATAACCACCCAACTAACCAAAACACTTACCTTCATCCACCAACACCCCAAAACCAACCCATCACACAAGATTCACAGAGAATCACCAATCTAGAAGTACTCCTGGAGAAACTAATGAAAAGCCAAGAATTGACAAACAAAAATCAAGAAGCTACCATGAAGAACCTAGAGAGGCAGATTGGCCAAATCTCTAAGAAGATCTCTGTTGAGAAACCATCAAGTTCACTACCTAGTGATACCATTCCCAACCCAAAGGAAGAATGCAAGGTGGTGCAACTAAGAAGTGGAAGGGTGTTAACAGACAGCAACCAAGGAGCAACCAAAGAGCTCATGGAAGATAACACTGAAGCCATCAACAAGGATAAGATAAGCAAGAATGCTCCAGAAAAACTCACAGAAGAAGATAACAAGCCACAGAATTTGAAGAAAGGAAAGAATATCCTGGAAGAACCAAGTCCAAAACAGCATCAAGTGGTGAAGAGCTCAACACCACCACTGCCGTACCCACAAAGATTTCACAAGGAAACAAAGGATCAGCACTTCCACAAATTTCTTGAAACTTTCAAGAAGTTGGAGATCAACATACCTTTGGCAGAGGCTTTGGAGCAAATGCCCCTGTATGCTAAGTTCTTGAAAGAGCTCATCAACAAGAAGAGAGATTGGAATGAGAAGGAAACAGTGATGCTTAGTGAGGAATGCAGTGCACTCATTAGAAAGGGACTCCCTCCCAAGCTTGAGGACCCTGGAGGTTTCTTCTTGCCATGCACTATCGGAAACCTGTTCATTAACAAAGGGATGTGCGATCTAGGAGCAAGCATAAATCTAATCCCATATCCTCTAGTGAAAAGGCTTGGCATAGAAGAGGTGAATCCAACAGAGATGACTTTGGAGTTGGTGGATCAATCAATAGTCCATCCTAAGGGGTTGATTGAGAACCTTTTAGTTAAGGTTGACAGGTTCATCTATCCGGCAGATTTTGTGATTCTGGATTCTTCAGAAAATGGAAATGACTCCATAATACTTGGTCGACCATTTTTGGCCACTGCTAGAGCCATTGTGGACATAGAGCAAGGAGAATTAACTCTTAGGATGCATGAGGAGAGCATCATCCTGAAAGTTTTCCCAGAATTACAAATGGATGAAGAAAAAAGCAAAATGAGTGATGATCTCCCCCCAAAGCAATCAACTGAAAAGGAAGTAGAACAGATAAACAAAC
The DNA here is from genome assembly GCF_014773155.1 of Arachis stenosperma. Classification (NCBI taxonomy): domain Eukaryota; kingdom Viridiplantae; phylum Streptophyta; class Magnoliopsida; order Fabales; family Fabaceae; genus Arachis; species Arachis stenosperma. The sequence continues at coordinate 68,297,271 of NC_080379.1, forward strand.
AGACACAAGAAGAAAAGGGGATTCACAAGGAAGCAGGGGTGATCAGCAAAAAGGAAGGCATCACAACTCAAGCAACTGTCAAGAAAGGAAGATCAACAAGCAAGAAAAAGGTGAAGAATAAGAAAAAGGCTCACAAAGGGTGGAAGAACAAGAAAATCCCAACTGAAGGATTTTCTAAGGGTGACAAGGTACAACTTGTATACGTAGGAGGGCGTTTTCATGGACAACGCCAGGCAACCAAGGAGCAAAGTTGGCGTTGCCAACTTGAGGAGGGCGTTGCCAACGCCCCACACAAGGAACTTGGCCCTGGAGGAAGAGCTGGCGTTGCCAACTCTAGAACCACGTTGCCAACGCCCACACAAGCAAGGAGCTTGGCCCTGGAGGAAGAGCTGGCGTTGCCAACTCTAGAACCACGTTGCCAACGCCCACCCAAGCAATCTTGGGGAGCTAATATGGAACCTCGAGCACGTTGCCAGCCTAGAGATAAGGGGCGTGTTTGAGGACAACGCAGGCTAACAACGCCACACAATCAAGCTTGGCCCTGGAAGAAAAGGAGCTGGCGTTGCCAACTTGAGGAGGGCGTTGCCAACGCCACACACAAGCAAACTTGGCCCAGGAAAATGAGATGCACGTTGCCAACTCCAAGTTATGAAGGCGTGTTCCTTGGCAACGCACACAAGCAAGAATGAAGCCTTGAAGTGGAGCTCGAGGGCGTTGCCAACGCTAAGAACTATGGGCGTTATTCAAGGCAACGCCAAGCAACTTTGGCACCATAGGAAACAAGTTCGAGGGCGTTGCCAATGCCACTATCATTGGCGTTATCCTTGGCAACGCCAGAAATGGGTGCTTGGATAGGCACCAAGTCTTGGGTGCCAGCCAAGTTGCCAACGCCCATGTGCCGCGCCAGCCAAGTTGCCAACGCCCATGTGCCGCACCAGCCACGTTGCCAACGCCCAATGGCCGCACCAACAACGTTGCCAACGCCAAGACATGGCACCATCCAAGTTGCCAACGCCAAGACATGGCACCATCCAAGTTGCCAACGCCAAAATCAAGTTGCCAACGCCAAGCCTTGCCAACCAAGTTGCTAACGCCAGGGGGAGGCACCATTCAAGTTGCCAACGCCAGGAAAGGCACCATGCACGTTGCCAACGCCCATTAGCCTTGCTATGCACGTTGCCAACGCCAGGAAGCAAACTTGGAGCCTTGAGAAAGGCTCGAGCACGTTGCCAACGTGCTGAAGAGAAGGAGTGTTCATCAACAACGCCAGGAAATGGTGATGCACGTTGCTAACTTGGAAAATATGGGGCGTTATCCACAACAACTCCAACAAGGCAGCCTGACCATGTCATCTTCAATGGAAGATATCTTGAGCTACAGAGATCCAAATTGAGTGCTTCCAGTTGCGTTGGAAAGCTAACATTCAGAGCTTTCCAACCATGTATGATAGTCTATGGTGGAGCACAAAATTGAAGCCAAATCAGAGTCATCTTTAGGCCCTAAAAATAAGAACATGAAGTGAAATTCAAGGGAGCTAGAGATGAGCCCTGGAGGGGGGGCACGAGCACGTTGCCAACGTGCATTAAGGGGGCGTGTTTTGCAACAACGCCAGCCCCAAGCCCCTGCCTTGGGAGGCTAGGCACGAGCACGTTGCCAACTTGGGAATGAGGGTGCGTTTTTGGCAACAACTTGGCAGCTTGACCTTACCTTCTTTGAGGAACCATAACTTGAGCTAGGAAAGTCCAATTGAGGTGATTCCAGTGGCATTGAAAAATAGACATCAAGAGCTTTCCAATGATGTATAATAGTCCATATTGAGGCAGAAGGTTGACACTCAAATTCTGGGCTACATTTAGCATGAAAAAAGAGCCAAGAAGAGGAAAAGCAAGTTGTTGGCAACAACTTGGGCTAGCAACGCCCAAGTCTCATACTTCACTTCCAGGAAAATGTCTTGCACATTGCCAACGTGCATTTGGCCTGGAGTTAGTGCCAATAACGCCAAGCCAATGGGCCAGAAGCATGATGAATGAACTCTTCCTTTCCAAGTCTAGCAACACTTCCAATTGAGCCAAGAATTCAACAAAGAGGAAGCCCATATTGCTAACCCAATTCAAGATCTTTGAAAGAGTTTTGGGACTAGTATAAATAGAGATTGAGTTTGTACTTGTAGAGGACTTTTGGAATACTTTTTAACACTTAGAATTTTTATTCACTTTTAGCACTTTTACTTGGCTTTTGTTAGAACTTCCGGGTACTCTCCCGGAAAGCTCATCTTTGGTTTTCTATTGGAATTCTTCTTCTTCATTTTCAAGTTTTAAGCACTTCATTCTTCTTCTTCTTCTTCTTCCTTTACATTTAGTTTAATTTTGATTTATGGCAATTGTTGTTGAAATTGGAGCAATGACTCACTAAACCCCACTTTCATTAGGGGGAGGAGCTCTGTTTGTTGGAATGAATTGGTGAACCCATCTTCTCCTCCTCAATTCTAGTGGTTGATCTAAAGAGGGAACTCTTGCTCTTCATAGATTCAACCACCATCGAGAGAGGGGTTAATCTACATGAATTATGTGGTGAATTTGAGGAATGAGCCACATAATTCAGTTTAGAGTTCATCCTTTCATGATTTCTTTGATCAATATACCTTGGTTAGTATGTGAGATGTAACTCTCCTTGGTTGAGATTATAGGAATTGTGTGGCTGGATTAGATTTGAGCTTCATCTCTTCTCATGAACAATTAGATCACGAGAGTGGCAATTGGTTATGTTGAGAGAGATTGAATCACCAAGAGATTGGGATTCAATCACCCACTTGCCATTGATCTATACCCATGATTGAGGAGGATTTGACTAACATCAATTCATGATAACTTGCATCTCTGATCCCTAATGATCCTCTCTATCATTAATTCTTATTTCTCTTGTTCTTAGTGTTTGAAAACCCATTGCCCAACTCCCTTCTACATCCTGTCAATTTACTATTCTTGTTATTACATTCTGTTCCTTTATTTTTTGCCATTTACTCTTATGTTCTTTAAATTTCTGCAACCTTTAATTCCTTGCAATTTATCTTTGATGTCATTTAAGTTTCTTGCACTTTAAGTTTCCGTCATTTACTTTCATTTTATTTCTCTATTCTAGTTCTTTACATTTTGTGTCATCTACATTCTTGCAATTATGTTCAAAAATCAAAATGCTCCTGAAATCAAAAATATGTTTGCTTGACTAAATTTACCATTAACTAAAGTTGCTTAATCTACCAATCTTCGTGGGATCGACCTCACTCTTTGTGAGTTTTATTACTTGATACGACCCGGTATACTTGCCGGTAATTACGTGAAATTAAATTTTTACGTATCAAGTTTTTGGCGCCGTTGCCGGGGATTGGAAAGATTGACAATGATTAAGTGAAAGGTGGTTTAGATTAAGCAATTTTTTTTGTGTTTTTGTTAAGCCCACTAACTGTTTGATATTTTGTTTCACTAACCCCAATTTCACTCTAGTTCTAGAGTGTCTCACTTGTGATTTTGGTTTTGTTTGTGTATGTCAGGAGCTAGTAGACGTAATATTGAGGACGAGAGAACCCTCCGAAGGATAAGGAGAGCAGAAAGAGGAAAGTTCATAGTTGGTGAAGAAGAGTCAGAGGAATCAGAGGGAGAAGATCAAGTCATGGAGGATGAGATACAAAATCCTCCTGGAGGGGTCAACAACAATGATAGACCACCTAGAAGGGTGCTTTCTTCTTACACCATCCCTGATCCAAGACATTGTGGGAGCAGTATTGCTACACCAAATGTTCAGGCCAATAACTTTGAGTTAAAACCTCAGCTCATCACTTTGGTACAGAACAATTGCTCTTATGGAGGGGGACCTCTTGAAGACCCAAATCAACATCTATCTGTTTTTCTGAGGATATGCAATACAGTGAAGACAAATGGAGTGCATCCAGATGTCTACAAGTTGTTGCTATTCCCATTCTCTTTGAGGGACAAGGCCACTCAATGGCTAGAATCATTCCCCAAGGAAAGCCTCAATGATTGGAATGAAGTGATGAGCAAATTTTTAGCAAAGTTCTACCCACCTCAAAAGATCATCAAGTTGAAGACAGAGGTTCAAACTTTCAGGCAAATGAAAGGGGAGTCGTTGTATGAAGCCTGGGAAAGATATAAGGCACTAATGAGAAGATGTCCCCCCGACATGTTTAGTGATTGGGTTAAGCTCCAAAACTTCTATGAAGGCTTAAGCTTAGAAGCAAGGAAGGGACTAGACTACTCATCAGGAGGATCACTCAACATGATGAAAACTGCCGAGGAGGCTCAAAACCTCATTGAGATTGTGGCAAACAATCAATATTATTACTCATCAGAAAGGCAGCACAATCCGACCCCAAAGAAAGGTGTAATGGAGCTTGAACATAAGGCCTTTTGGGCCACCAAACTTCTGAATTTAGATGCTCAAGCAGCAGGAGAGAAGAGGTTGCTACAACTCAATGAACTTGAGGAGTTCAGATTGGAGGCATATGACAATGCCAAAATATACAAGGAGAGAGCAAATAGATGGCATGATAAGAGGATCTCTCAAAGAACATTCGAACCGGGCCAAAAGGTGTTGTTATTCAACTCAAGATTGAAGTTTTTCCCTGGGAAGCTGAGGTCTAGATGGACTGGTCCATACACCATCACCAAAGTATCACCTCATGGCTATGTCGAATTACTTGATGAAGCCTCAAAACAAACCTTCACAGCTAATGGACACAGGGTGAAGCACTATTTTGGTGGCTCTTGGAGTAAGGAAGAGAGTGTGCAACTCTTAACATGAGCAAAGAAGCTGCATTGTCAAGCTAAGGACAATAAACAAGCGCTTCATGGGAGGCAACCCATGCACAGGGAGTCTTTTATTTTCATACTTTAGTAACCAATAATGATTAAGTAGACTAGTACATGGTGTATGCAAGGCACTAAGTTTGGTGTGGCCAATCTTGAAGTAATGGCAAAAGTGTGTTCTACAACACTTAGCCACAAACTAAGTTTGGTGTCCATACATACACGAAAATGCTAGACTATGGAAAGATAGTCATCTATTTTATTCAAAAAAAAAAAAAAAGAAAAAAACGTGAAATAGCATATAATGTAGGTAAAATACTAAGTTTGATGTGGCTATCTTTGGAATAAATTCCATAGAGCACTTAGTCACAAACTAAGTTTGGTGTCTTTACTTACATTAATAATGCTAGAAAAAATAGATTAGGGAATCAATTCATAAATTTTAATTTTTAGTTTAGTCAATTTTGCATAGGAATATCATCATAAGTTTTTAGCTATTAATGTCACTTTAAGAATCTTAAGCTTTTGGAATTTTGTTGCAGGAAAGAAAGAAAGAAGTGATGGGGAATCTTGGAAGCATATAATGAAAGAAAGAAAGAAATGATGGAGAATCATGGTGAATGAGGTCACGGATACACAAGGATGGGAAGTCACATTAGTCTTAAACTTTGTGCATTGGAAAGAAGTGAACTCAACATGCATTGGGCACAAGGAAGCATGCTCCCCATGCCATGACCGAGCCTTAAATGCCACTAGAACCATCCATCCTCACCAAAGTTCACTTTAAATACTTCAACCACATTCATCAAACCTCATTCTTCATCACTCATTCTTCTACCCCCATAACCTCATTTCATTACCCGAACCCATACTCAACCTCAAACCCACTCCATGTTTCATATATTCTTGCCTTAAGCTTAATCTTTACCCAACAAAACTCTTGAAGCATTACATCTCTCACATAGTCGAAACACTCAACCTCCTTCACCATCATCTTCTATCTTCTCTAAGTCACCGTGCTCATCTTATATCTCTCATTCACAACTATTTTCTTTATGCTTGAGGACAAGCATTGATCTAAGTTTGGTGTGGAAGATTCAACCTTGCAAGTGAATCTCAATGGCCTCATCATCAAGGGATAGGAGAGAAGATGAATTTGATGAAAGAAGATTCAAATCCAAACACAATGAGCGGATCTTTAGTTGGATGTCAAGCAAAGATGTTGTTCCAGAGCTACCATTCAAGCTTAAAAAAGATGAATACCCTGAAATACAAAAAATAATCAGAAAAAGGGGATGCGAGCTTCTCTGTGACCAACCTCAAGAAGTAAGCATGCTTCTCATCCATGAGTTCCACACTAATGTGATAAGAGAATATGATGATGAAGAACCTTACATGAGTTATGTAAGAGGTGTGACTGTTGATTTTAGCCCGGACACCATCAACAGGGTGCTAAAGGTCAAGGCAAAACAGTTCAAACGACCTAGCTATGAAGAAAGGGTTGAAAATGACCCAAGATATGTGGATGTGGTGAGTGACTTATGCAGAATAGGCACGGATTGGGTGTTGGATTCACATGGACAACCACTCAAACTTCGGAGAGGTGATCTCATACCTCAAGCAAAAGGATGGCATGACATAGTGAGGAGGTCATTGATCTCTACTTCAAATAATTCTGAGGTAACGGTGAATAGAGCAATAATGATCCATTGCATAATGAAAGGAGGGGAAATCAATGTTGGAGACATTATAGCCAAGAACATCATTGACATAGCTCAAAAGGTCAAACAGGACAGCTGGCTAGGATATCCTAGTACTATTCTGCGCCTATGTGAAGAAGCTGGAGTGCCTCTGGAAGAATTTGAAGAAACTGATGTGGTCTCTGTTGGGAAACCTCTTACCAAAGAAAGGTTGGAGTTCATCATCACAACCCAATTGGAAAGGCAACCTTTAGCAAGAAGGAAGAAAAGGAAAGAAGTAAGACAAGAGGAGGAGCCTCAAGAAATGGAAGAACCCCACACTTTAAACATGAACCAACTCCAAGCCGCCTTGGAAGGGATTTCTGGGCAATATTCACAAATTCAAAGAAGCCAACAGGAACAAGCACAACAACAAAGGGACCTTTGGCAATTGATGGATCAACAAAGAGGGGTTCAAGTTCAATGGATGAACCAACAAAATGAGTACCAAGCACACATGATGGAGTTACAACAAGAACAATATGCCAAGATGCAGGAAGCCATCAACAATTCAACTATGGAACATGAAAGAGCCATGGAGAAGGTAATACAAGAACAAGCTCAATTAAGGATAGAGCAAGCTCAGCAAAGGGAGCTTCTCCATAGGTTGGATGCTAGACATGATGCATTTCACAAAGATTTCAATGAAAGCAGGATGTTCAGGGAAGCCAGGCACAAGGACAGACTTGACTATGATATATGCACCCAAGAAAAGCTCAGTTACCTCTGTTCCACACCCCCATTACTCAACCCACAAATTAAAACCTTTAATGAAGCTCGCAAGATATTTGAAGAGCAGGAACTTGCAAGGGTAAGATTCAATCAACAGAGGCTACAGGAGACGATGATAAGCTCAGGAATTTGGCAAAAAGAAGATCCAAAAAGGGATTCAGCAACAAAGCAACAAGGAGAGTCGAGAAGTAAAAAGAAAGAAGATCCAAAGGGGGATTCAACAACAAAGCAACAAGGAGAGTTAAGAAGTAAAAAGAAACAAGATCCAAAGGGCAAAGGAAAGCAAGGAGAATCAAGCAAAGGAAAAGGGACATGAAGACTAAAGGTGGTGAAGTTCCTTTGTTTTTCTTTATGTTTCTTTATGTTTTATCAAATAAAGAAGATGTATGTCTGAAATATGGTATACCTTCTAGGATGCATTTTCCATTCCATGCATTTTCTTTTTGAAGCATTGTCTTTTATGTTGCCCATTCCATGCATCACCACTCACAGATTTGGAATGGTTGCTTGTCTTTAGTACTTTTACTTGTCATTGGAATAAAAGATGTAGTTTGATGCAAGAACAGAGAGAATTTTAGCTTAAAAAGAATCATGTTGTCCCATAAGCAAAGTGCTAGTATATTTATTGTGAAAGAAGCAATGTTCAAGAAACTCAAAAGAATGCTTGCTTATACAGGACTAGTTTGGTTAAGGATCACAAAGACTTTATCAGTAAAAGCACAAATAACCTTGACAATAAAGAAAATAGAATACAAAGAATGAAAGGCTAGGCATCAATGACAAAATTTGGATATGTGTCTGTGGTGATTGATGTTAAGAGACATACTTGGGCTAGTAAATCCGAGGGGTGCTTCATCACCCGGTAACTTGAGTTAACTAACTCGGGATTATCGATTGAAAACCCACAATCAAGAGTAGCTCTATAACAGAACATTTAGCAACCCAAAGAGGTGCTGGACACCACTATCCAAACAAAATTGCAATGTTATATGCCTGTGACTGAATGTGTTAAGGAAAGAGGCTTGAGTTAGTAAATCTTTAAGAGTGTCTCAACACTTAACAACTTGAACCAACTGGTTTGGGATTGTTGATTGAAAGCTTATGCTAAAGAGCCGCCTTAAGACAAGATTTCGAGCTCATTTGAAATGAAAAAAAAAAGAAAAAAAAGAAGAGGAGCATCAAGGAAAGAATGGTTCAAGGGTCATGTGCTAAGGTATAAAAGAAGTCTAGTGAAGTTAACCAATTTAGTATTGAAGCAAGCATTTTAATTGAAAAAGTTGAATAGTTGTGTTCAATTACAATAAATTAATGATCACACAAATGAGGATGACATGTTCAATGAAAAAATTCTTCTCTGGAAAAACATTCAAGTCTTATATCTTAATTTCTTGTGACAAAGTCCTTTATATTTTGCTTGAGGACAAGCAACACTTTAAGTTTGGTGTTGTGATGCAAGTGCATATTTGCTTTATTAGTTAGTTTAGTTAGTTTTAGCTTAATTTCACTTATTTTCTCTAAATAAACAAGTCCTTTTATGAGTTTTGTTTCCATGCATGAGAATACCAAGGAATATGTTGATTCTAGCCAAGTTCATGCAAATGATTTAAGGAATGCATATATGAATGAGTATGAATGAATCTCATGAAATTTATTGCATGAATTGGCAAGACTTTGAAGCTATTTCCCTTGTTGATGATAGGTGATGAAACAAGGAAGCATGGAAGCAAGAATGATGCAAGCTGGGCAAGAAGTTGGCGTTGCCAACTTGGATAGAAGGGGCGTTGTTCTTGGCAACGCCAGGAAGAGGAGTTGGCGTTGCCAACTTGGAGGATGAAGGGCGTTTTCATGGACAACGCCAGGCAACCAAGGAGCAAAGTTGGCGTTGCCAACTTGAGGAGGGCGTTGCCAACGCCCCACACAAGGAACTTGGCCCTGGAGGAAGAGCTGGCGTTGCCAACTCTAGAACCACGTTGCCAACGCCCACACAAGCAAGGAGCTTGGCCCTGGAGGAAGAGCTGGCGTTGCCAACTCTAGAACCACGTTGCCAACGCCCACCCAAGCAATCTTGGGGAGCTAATATGGAACCTCGAGCACGTTGCCAGCCTAGAGATAAGGGGCGTGTTTGAGGACAACGCAGGCTAACAACGCCACACAATCAAGCTTGGCCCTGGAAGAAAAGGAGCTGGCGTTGCCAACTTGAGGAGGGCGTTGCCAACGCCACACACAAGCAAACTTGGCCCAGGAAAATGAGATGCACGTTGCCAACTCCAAGTTATGAAGGCGTGTTCCTTGGCAACGCACACAAGCAAGAATGAAGCCTTGAAGTGGAGCTCGAGGGCGTTGCCAACGCCAAGAACTATGGGCGTTATTCAAGGCAACGCCAAGCAACTTTGGCACCATAGGAAACAAGTTCGAGGGCGTTGCCAACGCCACTATCATTGGCGTTATCCTTGGCAACGCCAGAAATGGGTGCTTGGCTAGGCACCAAGTCTTGGGTGCCAGCCAAGTTGCCAACGCCCATGTGCCGCGCCAGCCAAGTTGCCAACGCCCATGTGCCGCGCCAGCCAAGTTGCCAACGCCCATGTGCCGCACCAGCCACGTTGCCAACGCCCAATGGCCGCACCAACAACGTTGCCAACGCCAAGACATGGCACCATCCAAGTTGCCAACGCCAAGACATGGCACCATCCAAGTTGCCAACGCCAAAATCAATTTGCCAACGCCAAGCCTTGCCAACCAAGTTGCTAACGCCAGGGGGAGGCACCATTCAAGTTGCCAACGCCAGGAAAGGCACCATGCACGTTGCCAACGCCCATTAGCCTTGCTATGCACGTTGCCAACGCCAGGAAGCAAACTTGGAGCCTTGAGAAAGGCTCGAGCACGTTGCCAACGTGCTGAAGAGAAGGAGTGTTCATCAACAACGCCAGGAAATGGTGATGCACGTTGCTAACTTGGAAAATATGGGGCATTATCCACAACAACTCCAACAAGGCAGCCTGACCATGTCTTCTTCAATGGAAGATATCTTGAGCTACAGAGATCCAAATTGAGTGCTTCCAGTTGCGTTGGAAAGCTAACATTCAGAGCTTTCCAACCATGTATGATAGTCTATGGTGGAGCACAAAATTGAAGCCAAATCAGAGTCATCTTTAGGCCCTAAAAACAAGAACATGAAGTGAAATTCAAGGGAGCTAGAGATGAGCCCTGGAGGGGGGGCACGAGCACGTTGCCAACGTGCATTAAGGGGGCGTGTTTTGCAACAACGCCAGCCCCAAGCCCCTGCCTTGGGAGGCTAGGCACGAGCACGTTGCCAACTTGGGAATGAGGGTGCGTTTTTGGCAACAACTTGGCAGCTTGACCTTACCTTCTTTGAGGAACCATAACTTGAGCTAGGAAAGTCCAATTGAGGTGATTCCAGTGGCATTGAAAAATAGACATCAAGAGCTTTCCAATGATGTATAATAGTCCATATTGAGGCAGAAGGTTGACACTCAAATTCTGGGCTACATTTAGCATGAAAAAAGAGCCAAGAAGAGGAAAAGCAAGTTGTTGGCAACAACTTGGGCTAGCAACGCCCAAGTCTCATACTTCACTTCCAGGAAAATGTCTTGCACGTTGCCAACGTGCATTTGGCCTGGAGTTAGTGCCAATAACGCCAAGCCAATGGGCCAGAAGCATGATGAATGAACTCTTCCTTTCCAAGTCTAGCAACACTTCCAATTGAGCCAAGAATTCAACAAAGAGGAAGCCCATATTGCTAACCCAATTCAAGATCTTTGAAAGAGTTTTGGGACTAGTATAAATAGAGATTGAGTTTGTACTTGTAGAGGACTTTTGGAATACTTTTTAACACTTAGAATTTTTATTCACTTTTAGCACTTTTACTTGGCTTTTGTTAGAACTTCCGGGTACTCTCCCGGAAAGCTCATCTTTGGTTTTCTATTGGAATTCTTCTTCTTCATTTTCAAGTTTTAAGCACTTCATTCTTCTTCTTCTTCTTCTTCCTTTACATTTAGTTTAATTTTGATTTATGGCAATTGTTGTTGAAATTGGAGCAATGACTCACTAAACCCCACTTTCATTAGGGGGAGGAGCTCTGTTTGTTGGAATGAATTGGTGAACCCATCTTCTCCTCCTCAATTCTAGTGGTTGATCTAAAGAGGGAACTCTTGCTCTTCATAGATTCAACCACCATCGAGAGAGGGGTTAATCTACATGAATTATGTGGTGAATTTGAGGAATGAGCCACATAATTCAGTTTAGAGTTCATCCTTTCATGATTTCTTTGATCAATATACCTTGGTTAGTATGTGAGATGTAACTCTCCTTGGTTGAGATTATAGGAATTGTGTGGCTGGATTAGATTTGAGCTTCATCTCTTCTCATGAACAATTAGATCACGAGAGTGGCAATTGGTTATGTTGAGAGAGATTGAATCACCAAGAGATTGGGATTCAATCACCCACTTGCCATTGATCTATACCCATGATTGAGGAGGATTTGACTAACATCAATTCATGATAACTTGCATCTCTGATCCCTAATGATCCTCTCTATCATTAATTCTTATTTCTCTTGTTCTTAGTGTTTGAAAACCCATTGCCCAACTCCCTTCTACATCCTGTCAATTTACTATTCTTGTTATTACATTCTGTTCCTTTATTTCTTGCCATTTACTCTTATGTTCTTTAAATTTCTGCAACCTTTAATTCCTTGCAATTTATCTTTGATGTCATTTAAGTTTCTTGCACTTTAAGTTTCCGTCATTTACTTTCATTTTATTTCTCTATTCTAGTTCTTTACATTTTGTGTCATCTACATTCTTGCAATTATGTTCAAAAATCAAAATGCTCCTGAAATCAAAAATATGTTTGCTTGACTAAATTTACCATTAACTAAAGTTGCTTAATCTACCAATCTTCGTGGGATCGACCTCACTCTTTGTGAGTTTTATTACTTGATACGACCCGGTATACTTGCCGGTAATTACGTGAAATTAAATTTTTACGTATCATAAAGTTAGCCACACTAACGCTACGAGTGCGGCGTTAGTGCTCAAGTTAGTGTGGCTAACGTCACACTTGGTACCAGTTGGTGTTTTTGGGGCTTAAAAGATGCCTCTGGTTTGTGCTCCAATTTCATGCCCACTATAGAGTATTATATATCGTTGGAAAGCTCTGAATGTCAGTTTTCTAACGCAACTAGAATCACCTCAATTGGACCTCTGTAACTCAAGTTATGCTCCTTTAAAGTGGACATGGTCGCTGGCATAGTCGTTAGCGTTATTGGAAAACTTGAGTGCCAATAACGCTAGCGATCAGGGCTTCATTATTGCCAGTTTCTGAAGCTCAAACTTAGTATCCACCCCATACTATTATATATTGTTGGAAATCCCTGGGTGTCTACTTTCCAATCCTTTTGGAAGCGCATCATTTGGAGCTCTACAACTCGAGTTACACTTCTTGGAAGGAGAAGAGGTCAGCTGGCCTTACTACAGGTTGAGACCATGTTCATCTTTGCACTTTCAGGGCAAGTTTTCTCCCACAAATTTAGTCTCCACCATGTAGTCTCATATATGTTTGGAAAGCTCTGGAATCCTACTTTCCAATGCCACTAGAATCACCTCATTTGGAGCTTTTTGGGTCAAGTTATGCATGTTTGAAGAAGGCATGGTCAAGCTGCCAGGTGGGACTTTTTGCCCACGTTAACTAAGTTAACGTGGGAGTTAACGTGGCTCATTGTGGCTTGTGTGGGCTCCTTCCAACGTTAGTGACAATGTTGGGTGTCACTAACGTTGGCGATCACCTTTTTTCTTCACGTTAACTTCCACGTTAACTAAGTTAACGTGGGAGTTAACGTGGCTTCTTGGGGATAGTGTGGGTTTCTTCCAACGTTAGTGACAATGTTTGGTATCACTAACGTTGTTGACAACCTTGTTTCTTCACGTTAGCTTCTACGTTAACTAGGTTAACGTGGGAGTTAACGTGGCTTCTTGTGACTTGGCCAACGTTAGTGATAAAGTTGAATGTCACTAACGTTGGCGTCCCCTTTTCTTCTTAACGTTAGAGGCCATGTTAACTAAGTTAACGTGGCAACTAACGTGGCCACTTATGAGCTTGGTCCAACGTTAGTGATAATGTTAAGTGTCACTAACGTTGGCTCCATTTCCTTTCTTCAAAGTTAAACCCTAAACTTTCTAACTAACGTTGGGGCTTTCCTTCCTTCCACGTTAGTGCCCACGTTAGTGTAACTAACGTAGCCACTAACGTGGCTCTTCTCTTCTTCTTTTGGCCTGAAGTCAATCAAACAAAGTGCATCAAAGTCTTGCTCTTAATCATGGGATCATGCATCATCCAATTTATCATATAATTCATGCATAATTCTCATGAAATCATTCAAAATTCACAATGTTTGTTTGAATCATGGTATGATTGCATTTTCAACCAAATACTTGCTTATTTCCTAAGAAAATGCATGAAACTACCCTAAAAACCGTAAAGAAAAGGTCAGTGAAACTGGCCAAAATGCCCTGGCATCAGTGGAATCATTTTTTCCTTCATGAAGTTTTTGGCGCCGTTGCCGGGGATTGATTTAGATTGACAATGATTAAGTGGGTGAGAAGTCTAGATTAAGCATTTTCTTTGTTTTTGTCCACTTAATTTTTTGTTTTAGGCTAATGCCAAGTTGTTTGAGTTATTGCCTCACTAAGAAATTCTAATCTGTGACATGAATTTCGAACTTCATTGGTGATTGTGTTTTATAAAATTCAAATGGAGTTCATCTCATCTTTTAATCAAACAAATTTTATGGGAAACTACCCACCACCACAATATGATTCAATTCATTATCCTAATAGTGGTTGGGAGTATCACCAAGAACTAATAGATTCTGAGTAACCCAATCAATGGGGATATGCTTTAGAGCCAATAGATGAGTAGGACAATTTTATGAGATATTGTCCAACACCACAAAATGATTCATGTCAGTATGCTAATGGTGGATGGAAATATCAACAAGAAATAATAGAGAATGAACACCTCCCAGAGCCACAAGATGACTCATACTCATATTGTGATTGGGAGGGTCAAAATCAAAGAGATCTTAATGATCCATATTTTTTTCATTAAGAGACATCATCACTAGAGTGTGCTTTCAATAAATTCATGCAAGATTGCTCCCCAATGCCACAAAATGATCCACACTCTGATGAAGTCTACAATGATTCACATTGTGGATGGGAGGATGAAAACCAGAAAGCATGTGATAGTTCATACTCCACTTATCAAGAGCCATCATCACTTGAGCAAACCTTCAATTCACTCATACAAAATTGTCCAACCTCACCTCCCAATTTTTTATTTGAAAATTTTTTATCACTTGACTATGCCTCAATACAAGGTTTCCTCCGAGATCCATCCAACTCATCCCACCAACCACAAGATGCATTTCACTACACAGAAGACTCATTTCAACATTCATAAAATATATTCCACAACTCACAAGATTTATTCTATACCACTTAAAACAACCTCATCACAACACATCCATATCCATAAAATTTCTCTCAACCTTCATATTTTGAGCTACTAGCTGAGGATCGCCTTCAAAAGTCCAGAGAATTACCGGAAAGGTAAGAACAATCCTGGAGAAAACAAAAAATTCTCCTCCAAAAGATGGATGAACACTTGGAGAAAATAAGAAAATACTCAGAACTGCTAAGCAAGAAGATGAAGACCACTTGATGGATGAGAATGAGGAAGTGAAAGAGCAAGAAGAAGAGGCACCTGGGTCAAGCAACATTTCAAGAAAGAATGAGGTGGTGAAAGTATTTGAACCTGAAATTGCATATCCATAGAAGCTAATTGAGGTGACAGAAGAACATGAAACTTCACTCCCAAAAGACTTAATGGAAGATCAAGCAGAAGAAGGTGAGGAGGCCAATCAAGGAGATTCACGCACAATTGAAGTAGAGAGCTGCATAGAGGAAGGGCTCATTGAACCATCAAATCAAAAGGCTTTTAATGACGATAAAGCTCCAAAAAGCACACAGCAACCAAGTCTTGAAATCTAAGAAGTAAAGGCAACTGACAAGAGCATCAAAGAGAGGATTGTGACCAAGCTACAAAGGACAACATTCATGAAGAAGAGAAGGACAACTGCAAACAATCCAACCCCTGAACCATCAGCAAGCAAGCTCAATCAAGCCATTAACAAAAGGAAGCTTGCTGAGGAGAGACCAAAACAGGGGACAATAGCTGAATCTTCTTCCCTCTTGAGGTCATTCCTCTTAAAAAATTGGAAGAAGAGGAAGAAAGTTGAGAACAACATGTCAAGCTAATGACACTAAAAGAGGGCTTGTTGGGAGGCAACCTAACCTTAGGTAACATTTCATTCCTTTACTTTGTTTATTTTCTCTATCGGCTTTGTTTAAATTTCAATAAATTGGCATATGGTTACATTCTATGTTTGGTGTTGCCCTACAAAAATTTGTTTTCAATCCCTATTGATGATTGCATCAATTCTACATGGAAGTGTCACACTAAGTTTTTAAGTTTGGTGTGCCACTTAATTTTCTGTGCAAATAAATCCAGCAACACCACTTGTCTGCATAATCATAATGCCTTTGCAGTGTTATTTTTCTTTTGGTTTGACACTTTTCATTCTACTTGCTTTAGTCATTTCTCTATTTTTAATGCTTTCATTTAGTTTGCTACTTAACTGTTTTTGTTAATACCTCACCAAGAAATCCTTATTCATGACAGATTCTTCGCTTGGTGATTGTATTTAATATATAACAGTCTCATTTAGTCTTAGTTCAAAAAAATGGACAGGTGATTGCATTCTAAGTTTGGTATTGCTATGCAACAAAACTTATTTCTAACCTTTATTGGGTACTTGCATCAATTCCAAGTGAAAGTGTCAGTACTTGCATCAATTCCAAGTGAAAGTGTCACACTAAGTTTGGTGTGCCACTTATCTTTTATGCAATGTATCATGCATACCCTCTTTATTTTTGCAATCACAATGTCTTTGTTTCCTGTGCCTTCACTATTATTTTGCTTGCTTAAACACATGTACCACTAAAATTTTAATTGTGTAAGACATTCATTATCCATTCTAGACCCTGTCACCTTTTTTCTAATTGTTGCTTGAGGATGAGCAAGCATTCTAAGTGTGGCTTGGAAAGTGAAAGAATAGGAGGAAAAGGACAACAACAAAAAAGATGAACTACAAGGTGGTAACGTTCCTTTTTCTCCCTACTTATTCCCAGTACTATAAATTGCATGATTGTCTTTATCTTCTCCGTATGCATGTGTGTATGAATAAGCATAGCCTGAATTTTGATTTGTAACATCTTGTTGTGACATTATGATTACCATCTTGAATTGTGTGAGTCAAAGTAATTAAGGAATCATGATCATAAACAAACAAGGTCATTAACGAAGAATTTAGCATGGGCATACAAGTATTGGAAGGCTAGTATGATTAATTATTGCTCAATCACATTAGATTTTATTTAATTGAAGTTTTCATCTAGGACATTTTATGAAATTGCTTGAAATCATGAAAACCTTGAAGAAGCAATTGCAAATTAAGGCAAGAAAGAAAAAGGGGAAAGAATGAGAAAGCTGAAGGCTCTGAGTACCAATAACAATTCATTTGTTAAGTACTTGTGGTGTTTATGTATCAGGCAAAAAGCATCAAAACAAAACACTTAGAGTCAAGGATAGGCTTAAGTGCAAAAGCACTCCCTCAAAGCTCAAGGCTCTGAGCATCAAGGATTAGAGAGTAAAGAAAAGAAACAAATGAGCTTAAAGAAAGTCCTCTAATTAAATGCTTGTGGTGCTTATGTATCAAGTGGTAATACTTGAAAACAAAGCATTTAGAGTTGTAGCTTTGATATCAACTCATTGGGCAAAACACCCAAAAGGAGAAGCTAATAAGAAAATCAAAAGCTTATTTCAAGGAAGAAATATAAGGAAAAGATTTCATAAAATGAGCTAGAGAGAAGCATCAATCATTTATATTTCTTTTGTGATCGTAGCGTGCATAGAAAACTGGCTAACCATGAACATTGAGTTGCTATTCTTCTTACCTTGGATTTTCAATTTTATTGCATGATTCTTCTCTTGCTTGGGGATAAGCAAGGTTTAAGTTTGGTGCTGTGATGACAGCGCATCATGTTGTATTTTTCTATGCTTTTTCATACAAGAAATTAATGTTTTATGCTTAATTATTGAGTGTTTGAGTGCTTAAATAGTATATTTCTTTGATCTTTTGATTTAATAAACTTTGTAGGAAATAAGTAGAAAAAGAAGCAAAGAAGCACAAATTAAGCTCATTTAAGTTCAAAAGGAGCAAAGAGGATTTGCAACCCTGACCTCTTCACACTCCAACAAAAATAACTCGAGCTACAAAGCTCCAAATGAGGTTATTCTAGTGGCATTGGAAAGTACAAATCTAGATCTTTCCAAGCATATATGGCACTACATGGTGGACACTAAATCTGAGGGTGAAAACTTATCCCGAAAGTGCAAAGATAAATATAGTATCAAACTGTAGTAAAGCCAGCTGACCTCTTCACCTTTCAAGGAGG
This sequence comes from Arachis stenosperma, assembly GCF_014773155.1. NCBI lineage: Eukaryota > Viridiplantae > Streptophyta > Magnoliopsida > Fabales > Fabaceae > Arachis > Arachis stenosperma. The sequence goes on from NC_080379.1 coordinate 68,315,159, forward strand.
ATAACCTGAGCTATAGAGCTTTAAATGACGCGATCTTAAATTCATTGGAAAGTAGACATCCAGAGCTTTCCAACAATATATAGTATGGGGTGAACCTTAGGATTGGGCTACAGAAGCCGGTGCTAACTTTGGCCTCCAGATATCGCCAAGAGCGCTACGCTCGCATCAAGAGTGCTACGCTCACACCAAGAGCGCTACACTTTGAGCGCTACGCTTTTCTCCAAGAGCGTCAGCGACCCCTGACAGCCCGACCATGCCTTCTTCAAAGGACCATAACTTGAGCTACAGATGTCCAATTGATGCGATTCTAGTTGCGTTGGAAAGCTGACATTTAGAGATATACAATGATATATAATAATCTATATTTGGCATGAAATTGAAGCACAAGTGATAGGCATCTTTAAAGCCCAAAAATACTCAGCCGCACACATGGAATGGCACTAATTTCCAAAGTGAGCGCTACGCTCACTAAGGCAGCGTTTTCAGGCATGTCAAATTGGAGATAAGGTTTTTAGCTATTGGGTAGCGCTCAATAATGCAACGTAGTGCTCATTAAGAGAGCGCTAGTTGAGAAAATGTGCGCACGAGAGGAGCAAGCATGAGTAATGAACGCTGCGCTCATTTTGAGAATGCAACACTCTCCTGAAAGTTGCAACCCTGGCTTAATTAATTCCAATTCAAGCCCATTGAAGCCCCAAAGCAAGCAAAGCCCAATTGACATCACTCAAAGGCACAAGAAACAATTAGAATGTGAATTTCATTTGAATTGTAATTTGTTTTCAATTTCATTTTCATTTTCATTTTGTAAAGCCTATATAAAGGCATCAGTTTCATTTTAGAAAGGGGGCGCTGGAGTCGGCTGCAGTAGTAATAGGCAGCAGTAGGAGTAGGAGTAGGAGTAGAATAGAAGGTTCTCTTGAAACACTTTTATTTTGCACTTTTACATTTTAGTGTTGAATTCAATTTGGATTATGCAATTTCAATTTCTGATAATTCTCTTCTGCAAATTTCCTTTTCTACAGTTTTACAATTCAGTTTACATTGAGCTTGATTTTAATCTTCTGTTCCCATTGCTTTTGATTTACTATTTCATTTACTTTTCCAGCACCCAATTCCCTTTACATTTGCTACAATTTACGTTTCTTGCTCTTTAAGTTTTGCTAATTTACATTCTGCACTTTATACCCTCTACAATTTACATTCGGTCAATACAATTTTACCCAATTCACCACTGTTAGCTTGACTAAACTGATCACCTCTCCAAAGTTGCTTGATCTATCAATCCCTATGGGATCGACCTCACTCTTGTGAGTTATTACTACTTGATGCGACCTGGTACACTTGCCGGTGAGTTTGTGTGGAATCATTTTTTCCCTCATCAAGTATTTCGCAAAAACTTGATGAGGGAAAAAATGATTCCACACAAACTCACCAACAAGTGTACCGGGTCGCATCAAGTAGTAATAACTCACAAGAGTGAGGTCGATCCCATAGGGATTGATGGATCAAGCAACTTTGGTAAGGTGATCAGTTTAGTCAAGCTAACAGTGGTGAATTGGGTGAAATTGAGCAGCAGAATGTAAATTGCATAGAACTGTAAATTACAGAATGTAAATCAGCAGAAGGTTAAAGGGCAAGAAAAGTAAATTGTAGTAAATATAAAGGGAATCGGGTGCTGGGAAATTAAATGAAGCAGTAAATCAAAACTCAGAATAATTGTAGAATATTTAAATTTCAGTGAATTTTAAATCAAACTGATGAACATGAACAAAAAGGTAAAATTACAGAAAAGGAAATTATAGCTGAGGATTGCAAAAATTGAAATTTCATAAGCTGAATTCAAGACTGAAATGTAGAAAGTACAGAAAAATAAAAGTGTATCAAAGAGAGCCTTCTATTCTACTTTTACCCCTACTCCTACTGCTACCTACCACTAATGCAGCCTACTCCCCTTCTCCTTTAATGAAATGAAACTGATGCCTTTATATAGGCTTTTACAAAATGAAAATGAAATTGAAATTGAAAACAAATTACAATTCAAATGAAATTCCTAATCTAACTGTTTCTTGTGCCTTTGAATCATGTCAATGGGCTCTGCTTGCTTTGGAGCTTCAATGGGCTTTGAATCAGATTAATTGTGCCAAAATTGCACTTTCAGGAGAGCGTTCAGTTCACACAATGAGCACAACGCTCACTCACTATGTGTGCTCCTCACGTGCACCTTTCTTCACTAGTGCTCTCTTAATGAGTGCTACGGTGGCTTAGTGAGCGCTGACCAATACGTATAGATAGCAACATCTTTGCCTCCAAACTTGACCAAGCCCGAAAATGCTAGCTTAGTGAGCGTGGCGCTCACTTTGGAAATGAGCGCCATTCCCTGCTGAGTGTTTTTTGGGCCTTAAAGATGCCTATCACTTGTGCTTCAATTTCATGCCAAATATAAACTATTATATATCGTTGAAAAGCTTTGAATGTTAGCTTTCCAACGCAACTAGAAGTGCATCAATTGGATCTCTGTAGCTCAAGTTATGGTCCTTTAAAGAAGGCATTATCGTGCTGTCAGGGGTCGCTGGCCCTCTTGGATAAAAGCGTAGCGCTCTTGGTGTGAGCATAGCGCTTTTGGTGGGAGCGTAGCGCTCTTGGCGCTGTTTGGAGGCCAAAGTTAGTGCCAACTTCTGTAGTCCAATCTTAAGGTTCACCCCATACTATTATAAATCATTGGAAAGCTCTGGATGTCCACTTTCCAATAAATTTGAGATCGCGTCATTTAAAGCTCTACAGCTCAAGTTACCTCCTTGGAAGATGAAGAGGTCAGGTGGCCTTACTACAGGTTGATATTATGTTTATCGTTGCACTTTTGGGATATGTTTTCTCCTTCAGATTTAGTGTCCATCATGTAGTGCCATATATGCTTGGAAAGCTCAATATTCCTACTTTCCAATGCCACTAGAATCACCTCATTTGGAGCTTTTTAGCTCGAGTTATTTTTCTATGATTGTAATCTTTGATTTGTTTGATTCTATATATCCATTATTTTGTGTATGAATGAATTTATATGATTGAGACCATCGTTTCATTTAGCTCACTTACCCAAATAACCTACTTTTTATCAACCATTGTTAGCCAATTTTGAGCCTATTTAATCCCTTTTGTTCTTAATTTTAGCACATCACTACCCATAAGTGAAAAATAATAAATGTCCCTTAATTTGGATCTTTGATTAGTTTAGACTAGTAAAGGTATGTATTATTTGGGTATGGGAAACTTGGGAACATTGGTTGAGGTAAAAGTGTACTTTGTATTTTTATTGAAAATATTGGGGATTGGGTACATATTCATGCACTAAATATTTCAACCATATACATTGATACTCTGGTATATATTTTATCTTAAAGAAAAAAAAGAAAAAAAAAAGAGAGAAGAAAAAAGAAAAGAAAAATAAAAAGAATATAGAAAAAAATAGAAAAATAAAAGAAAGAAAAACATATAGAAAAAGAAAGCAATAAAAAGGGGACAAAAATGCCCCAAAGCAAAGTAATAATAACAATGCACATGGAATGTGAATTAAAGAGAATGCTGAGTATGTGAAAAAAAAGTGAGAATCATGGGTAGCTAGGTTGTGTATTAGAATTGTATAGGTTATTATATATGTTGGGTGAGAGCTTAGGTTAATCAAAAATTCAAATTTCTATCTCACTTAACCATATATATATCCTTACCTTGACCCTAGTCCCATTACAACCTATGAATAAGTCCTCATGATGAATGTATGCATGCACCGAATAATTATTGATTGTTAAATGAAAAATAAATCTTAGAAAGCATGATTAGGGGAGAATTGAGTGATCAACCCTATACACTTGAGCAACTAGAGCAGATACACTTCCAGTGAGGGTTCGATGCTCAGTTCCTTGTTCCCGGCTTTCATGAGCTTTCTTCTTGCAAGTATATTTGAACTTCATTTTGATATTGAAATTGGTGGGATTCATGAATCATCATACTACGTTAGCCCTACTTGTTCATATGTGTTCTTGGGGATTAATCTACTTTTAACCAAGTAGGTAGAAGCATCTTGCATTTAGTTGCATGCATGTAGATAGGTTCATATAGTTTATTTGTATTGAATAAGTGTTCATACCCCATTTCTTGTCTTTCTTGGTTTAGCATGAGGACATGCTTAGTTTAAGTGTGGGGAGGTCTTCTCTGTGCTGGGGTCTCTCTGTTTTCTGAGCTTGTCGGAGTTCTTCAACGTCAAATCTACCCTTTCGCCTTTTCACGGAACTCGGCCACAGTTTTGGGTTTAGCCACAGCAATAGCTTCCTGGAATTTTCCTGGTCGAAGTCCGCTTTTGATAGTGTGCAACTCCACTTCAGGGTAGAGATCGGGTATAATCATAGCCACCTTTGTGAAGTGCGTCATGTAATCTCTTAGGCTTTCATGCTGGTCTTATTTGATTGTGTCCAACTATTCCGAATCATGCAGATAGATGGCTGATCCAGTAAAATGCTCCTCGAACAGTTTTGACAAGTCTCGAACATGAGAAATAGAATCTACAGGCAAAGAGCAAAACCAATCAAGTGTAGGACCATCTAAATAAGATGGAAAACAACGACATAAAACTTTATCAGATGCAACGTTTACTATCATTATGGAGGTGAACTTTTTTATATATTTCTTTGGATTGCCTAACTGGTCATATGGGGTTATAGTCGATAAGGTGAACCTCCTGGGCAGCACGAATTTCATCACCTCACCCGTGAATGGCTCAGGTGAGTTGTCTGGGTCGCCATCTTCGTTTTCTGGCCGAGTTTTTTCATTGTGCTCAGGTTGGGCTTCTTCACGCCGAGCGGTTTCGGAGGTGTGCATCGGTCCAGATTGATGCTCGGCTTCTTCTGTTTGCTCTTGTCGATCATTGTTATTTTTGATCCGAGCATTAGTTAACTCGGCAATCAGGTTTGCAATTCTCTGATTCTCCTCTGCCATGTGCTGATTGGCCTGTTGAAATCAGTTACCATCCGAAGAAGTTCGGATAGTGTGGGTGGAAGCTGGTCAGCCATGGTTGGAGGTGAAGGACGTCGAGGCCGATGTAAATGAAAAGAATTATACTTTCGGCTACACGGTTGATGCCAATTGTTCTTGTATGGATACTTCTAAGAGAGTTTGGCCCTTGGTGAGTATGCCGAACTATTTCTTTCAACACCGAACTTGTGAGTTCTGGGAGTCCGAGCTCGTAACACACTTGTGGAGAGAGCAAGCAAAGGAGGGATGTACCTGCAAAAGGCACTCCAATGCTTAATTAGTATTGTGAATTTAGTATACCCCTTTAAGATAAAATATCATGCCTGTTCCGAGGGTTACCTGAAACTATAGGTCGATCTCGGACGAGATCTGCAGTGGCGGCCGGAGCTGTCGTGTCCGACTTGTTAGACTTGGCGGTGCTACTGATCCTTCGTCACCGGAGGGTGGTGGTACCTGTAAGAGACTCCGATGCTTAAGTTAGCACGTGCTTTAGGCAAGTTTTTAGTAGAATCAGAGTATGAGTCATACATGGGTGCTCCAGTGTATCCATAGAAGTGTGGAGTGACCTTTCTGGAGATAAGATAGTTTATCTTATCTTATCTTTGAGTGAAGTCATCTTATCTTTTTAGGGGGAATCGCCTTGTCTTTCTAGGCTCTTGCCGCCTTTAGATTTGGGATGTGTCCCTTTGTTTGGGCCTACTTGGGCCACTTATGGCGATTTGGCCGAGCTCTTTATGAAGAGGTCGGGGAGCCTGACCTAAGGAGGTCGGTCGTTTTGCCTTCAATCAACCCAGGTTGCATAGCTCGACCCAAGTTATGAACAGTGTCCCTGCTTGAGCTCGGTCTTTCCTATCGAGGTCGTATATTTTAGACTTCGACCCGCCTTTTTTTTTTGGGGAAGCCGTGCTCGAGCATTTGGCCTTTTGTCGATTTCTTTGTAGAACTCCTGCTAGGTTAGCCTTTAAAATGCGAAGCGTTTCTTTTCCCTTATTTGTAGCGTGCATTTTTACTTTCTTGGAAACGTGCGAGGCTTTAATGCTTATTAACTCTTTTCGTTCCTTCTTTCCCTCTTTTACATCTTAATTATGAATTTTCACAAGGCTTGCTTTCAGTTTCTTCCTTCTTCTCTTATTTTGCCTTTTCTTTATCTTCTACTGAAGCGCTTCGTTTCTTCTATTTCCGTCATGCTTGTTCTTTTTTCTGGCTCGAGGGTGTTCATCGGTGCAGATTTGCGATCGTCACTTCGTGCTTGCTCCTTCTTTACAGGTTGGAAACTCTTCCTCCTCTCTCTTTCTTTTTACTTTCGATGGTTTGCATGTCTACGGAGTTTTGGTTCTTATCGAGTCTTGTTTTGGAAAGCTCAATCCTTTTTGGTAAAGTTTGCGTCTTTTAGATCTGATCAATGCTGTGATTTCCTTTACCTTGCTCTTGTTTCAGAAAAATGCGTTCTTGCTTTCTGTAGGGTTTTGTCTTTGCTGCTGTTTCAAAGGGTGCCCCTGGACCTTTAGTGCGAGTCTTGGGGTTTTCCTTTTTACTGTCGTAGCTGACTTTTGTAGTTTATATGTTGTTGTCTGAGTTGCTGCCTTTATCTACCCGAGTTGCTTGTTAGTAACCCAATTTTTCTTTTTCTTACTGTAGGCGTAGTTGTCCCATGTCTTTTCGAAAAAATATTGTTGAGATGTCTACTAAGATTTCGGAGGGCATGTCTGACTAGCTGGACTCCATTGTGTTGATGTGCGTTACTGCGGCTGACCCGAATACTGTGTGCAACTTAGGAGGCACCATAGGATTTGTAAAAATAGAGACCAAGAGAAAAACTATGAGTTGGTGTCACTTGACCCTGAGGAGAGGGTTAGTTTTACTTCTTTTGTTCAAGAGGAACGGCCCTTTTTCTATGCTTATGACTACTTCTTTAGCCAATTAAATATTACCCTTCCTTTTACCCCTTTTGAGACTGAGCTATTGTGGTCTTGCAATGTAGCTCCTTCTCAACTCCACTCGAACTCGTGGGGTTTCATAAAAATCTTCCAACTGTTGTGTCAGGAACAGGACATCCGGCCTACCCAAACTCTTTTTCTTTATCTTTTTATGTTGACAAAGCCTGGGGTAGCTAAGAAGAAAGCTTCCTGAATTTCTTTCCGGGCTACCCAGGGAAAGAAAGTGTTCTCTATGTATGATGAATCTTTTAGGGATTTCAAGAACTACTACTTCAAGGTCCGAGTTGTTGAGGGAGCTCGGCCCTTCTTTTTGGATGAGAATGATGAACCCACCTTCCCTTTGTGCTGGCAGAAGAATGTGGTAGTGGCTAGGTATTCTTGGGAGAGTCTAGACGAGGTCGAGCAGGATTTTGTGCATGTGGTAGAGGAAAATTGAGGGGAGCTTCCCCACCTTGATACAAAATGTTTCTTGGAGATCCCTCTCTTCTCTGGGCTGAATTGGGTAGTTGCCGATTTCTTTTTTCCTTTTTCTTTGTTTGTTTGTTTATTTGTCAATCTGTGGCCTTTCTTTTTTGCTTATTTGATTTTGCTACTCTCTTTTTCAGAGATGGTGAAGAGCACAGAATCCATGAAGGCCTTTAAACGGGCTAAAAAGGTGACAGCTGCTCAGAACATCTCGGCGAAAGCTGTTGGGGAAGGATCTTCTCAAGTTCCTCCAAAGAGGCCGACCTCGGGCACTTCTGGGCCAAGGAAGATTATTCCTACTCCTCAGGTCCATGCTGTTTCCTCTGATCCTCCCTTACTGCCGGTCCTCCTCCAAAAAGGCAAAAAACTGTTGAACCTTATGATTTGGATGCCCCTGATCTTGATGTGTGGGGTTTGTTGATAATCAAATCGCTCCTTATGGCCGACTTCCCATGGACGATGTGTCCATCCTTTGCCACCTGGATTTGATTACTAGTGGTAGTGTACGGATGGCTCACATGGGTGCTGCTTTGTTCCGTACGATCCAAGATTCTCCCGTTTATGCGACAAAGACCTTTCTGAAGGATACTAAGTTGGATTCTAACAGGATCAAAGGGCTGAAGGATGAGCTTGATGCAAAGGTGGTGAAATTAGAGCTAGATGTTGAAAATGAGAAGTCCCATGCCACCACTGTCGAGGCTACTGTGAATCTGGCCGAGGAGACGGTGAAGTAGTATAAAGAGAGCTATGTTCGTACTTATGGCGAGCTGCTGGAGACCAGGGAGAGGTTAGAATCAGTCCATTCTGATTATGCTGAGCTCCAGGGCCATCTTGTGGTTAGTGTGACCGATGCCTATGAGAACTTGAAAGCCCAGGTCCGAGTTCTTGCTCCTAAGCTCGACCTAACTCTTTTCAGTTTGGATAATGATGAGCGGATAATTTGTATGCTTTTTGGCATTGTTTTTAGTATGTTTTTAGTATATTTGGTTTAGTTTTTAGTATATTTTTATTAGTTTTTAGTTAAAATTCACTTTTCTGGACTTTACTATGAGTTTGTGTGTTTTTCTATGATTTCAGGTATTTTCTGGCTGAAATTGAGGGACCTGAGCAAAAATCTGATTCAGAGACTGAAAAGGACTACAGATGCTGTTGGATTCTGACCTCCCTGCACTCGAAGTGGATTTTCTGGAGCTACAGAAGCCCAATTGGTGCGCTTTCAACGGCGTTCGAAAGTAGACATCCTGGGCTTTCCAGCAATATATGATAGTCCATACTTTGCCCAAGATTTGATGGCCCAAACCGGCGTTCAAAGTCACCTTCAGATTTCCCAGCGTTAAACGCCGGAACTGGCACCAAAATGGGAGTTAAACGCCCAAACTGGCATAAAAGCTGGCGTTTAACTCCAAGAAGAGTCTCTACACGAAAATGCTTCATTGCTCAGCTCAAGCACACACCAAGTGGGCCCGGAAGTGGATTTTTATGTCATTTACTCATCCTTAGACTACTAGTTTTCTATAAGTAGGACCTTTTACTATTGTATTTTCATCTATCTTTCAATCTTAGGATCTTTTGATCATGTTTTGATGATTGAACCCTCTTTGGGAGGCTGGCCATTCGGCCATGCCTAGACCTTGTTCTTATGTATTTTCAACGGTGGAGTTTCTACACACCATAGATTAAGGTGAGGAGCTCTGCTGTACCTCGAGTATTAATGCAATTACTATTGTTCTTCTATTCAATTCCGCTTGTTCTTTGTCCAAGATATCACTTGTTCTTCAACTTGATGAATGTGATGATCCGTGACACTCATCATCATTCTCACCTATGGACGTGTGACTGACAACCACCTCCGTTCTACCTTAGATTGGGTGAATATCTCTTGGATTCCTGATACACGATGCATGGTTGATCGCCTGACAACCGAGTGCTCGCCTGACAAACGAGCCAGCCATTCCGTGAGATCAGAGTCTTCGTGGTATAGGCAAGAACTGATGGCGGCATTCAAGAGAGTCCTGAAGGTCTAACCTTGTCTGTGGTATTCTGAGTAGGATTCAATGATTGAATGACTGTGACGTGCTTCAAACTCCTGAAGGCGGGGCGTTAGTGACAGACGCAAAAGAATCACTGGATTCTATTCCGGCCTGATCGAGAATCGACAGATGGATAGCCGTGCCGTGACAGGGTGCGTTGAACATTTCCACTGAGAGGATGGGAGGTAGCCACTGACAACGGTGAAACCCTTGCATAAGCTTGCCATGGAAAGGAGTAAGAAGGATTGGATGAAGACAGTAGGAAAGCAGAGAGACGGAAGGGACCAAGCATCTTCATACGCTTATTTGAAATTCCTACCAATGAATTACATAAGTATCTCTATCTTTATCTTTATGTTTTATTCACATATCACCCATACCCATTTGAGTCTGCCTGACTAAGATTTACAAGGTGACCATAGCTTGCTTCATACCAACAATCTCCGTGGGATCGACCCTTACTCGCGTAAGGTTTATTACTTGGACGACCCAGTGCACTTGCTGGTTAGTTGTGCGAAGTTGTAGTGATCACAATTTCGTGCACCAAGTTTTTGGCGCCGTTGCCGGGGATTGTTTGAGTTTGGACAACTGACGGTTCATCTTGTTGCTTAGATTAGGTATTTTTTTTCAGAGTTCTTAAGAATGAATTCTAGAGTTTCATGATGATCTGTTGAAGTCTGGCTGGCTGTGAAGCCATGTCTAATCTTATTGGACCGAGGTTTCAACTGATCATCACAAGAGCTTGATGATTTCTATCAATCTTGCTATTGGAGCAATGATCTGCTAAGGCTTGGCTGGCCATTGGCCATGTCTAGTGTTTTGGACCGAAGCTTTCTTTGAAAGCTTGGCTGGCTGTGAAGCCATGTCTAATTCCTGGACCGGAGTCTTAGACTAGCATTGCAATGATTCCTGGAATCCAAATTAAGAATTCTGAAACCTTTATTTTCTATTTTCATATAATTTTCGAAAAAGCACAAAAAAATTTACAAAACCATAAAAAACCAAAAAAGATTTTATGTTTCTTGTTTGAGTCTAGTGTCTAATTTTAAGTTTGGTGTCTTGCATGCCTTGTTTATTTGATCTTGGTTCTATTTTCAAGTCAATAGTACAGGGAACTGAAGATTCAGAACATGCAGCAGAGGAATTACACAGAAAAAGCTGGGCGTTCAAAACGCCTAGTGAAGAAGGACAGACTGGCGTTTAAACGCCAGCCAGGGTGCCTGGTTGGGCGTTTAACGCCCAAAAAGGTAGTGCACTGGGCGTTAAACGCCAGAATGTGCACCATTCTGGGCGTTTAACGCCAGGATGGCACAAGGGGGAGGATTTTGTTTTCAAATCAATTTTTTTTTTCAAGTTTTCAAAGTTTTTCAAAATCAAATCTTTTTCAAATCATATTTTTTCAATCAAATCTTTTTCAAAATCAATTTCTTTCCCTTTTCAAAGATACTTGCTAACAATTAATGATTTGATTGAACAATTCAAGTATGTTGCCTTTTCTGTTGAGAAAGGTTTAATGTTTGAATCATATCTTTTTTGTTAGGCAAGTCATTAATTTTTAAAATCAAATCTTTTTAAAATGTTTTTCAAATCATATCTTCTCAATCACATCTTTTTAAAAGCATAACTTTTCAATCATATCTTTTTAATCACATCTTTTTCAAAATAGTTTTCAATCATATCTTTTTAATTTCTAATTTCAAATTCTTTTTCCAAAATCACTTGATTTCTTTCCCACTTCTATTTTCGAAAATCAATTAGTGTTTTTCAAAATATTTTCAAAATCTTTTACTTAATTTTCGAAAATTTCTTCCTCTCTTCTCATCCTTCTATTTATGGAGTACCACTCCTCCTCAATGCACAATTCGAACTATATCCCACTAAGTTCGAATTCTCTACTTCTTCCTTCTAATTTTCTGTTCCTCTGACACCTCAAGGAATCTCTATACTGTGACATAGAGGATTCCATATTTTCTTGTTCTCTTCTCTTTCATATGAGCAGGAACAAAGAAAAAGGCATTCTTGTTGAAGCTGACCCTGAACCTGAAAGGACCTTGAAGCGAAAGCTAAGAGAAGCTAAAGCACAATTCTCTATAGAGGACCTGACAGAAATCTTCAAAGAAGAAGAACCCATGGCAGCCGAAAACAACAACAATACCAACAATGCAAGGAAGGTGCTGGGTGACTTTACTGCACCTACTCCCGACTTCTATGGGAGAAGCATCTCTATCCCTGCCATTGGAACAAACAACTTTGAGCTTAAGCCTCAATTAGTTTCTCTAATGCAACAGAATTGCAAGTTCCATGGACTTCCATTGGAAGATCCTCATCAGTTCTTAGCTGAATTCTTGCAAATCTGTGACACTGTCAAGACTAATGGGGTTGACCCTGAGGTCTACAGACTTATGCTATTCCCTTTTGCTGTAAGAGACAGAGCTAGAACATGGTTGGACTCACAACCTAAAGAAAGCCTGGACTCATGGGAAAAGCTAGTCAATGCCTTCTTGGCAAAGTTCTTTCCACCTCAAAAATTGAGTAAGCTTAGAGTGGAAGTCCAAACCTTCAGACAGAAGGATGGAGAATCCCTCTATGAAGCTTGGGAAAGATACAAACAATTGATCAGAAAATGTCCTTCTGACATGCTTTCTGAATGGAGCATCATAGGTATTTTCTATGATGGTCTCTCTGAACTATCCAAGATGTCTTTGGATAGCTCTGCTGGAGGATCTCATTATCTGAAGAAGGCGCCTACAGAAGCTCAAGAACTAATTGAAATGGTTGCAAATAACCAATTCATGTACACTTCTGAAAGGAATCCTGTGAACAATGGGACAAATCAGAAGAAAGGAGTTCTTGAGATTGATACTCTGAATGCCATTTTGGCTCAGAATAAAATATTGACTCAACAAGTCAATTTGATTTCTCAAAGTCTGTCTGGAATGCAAATTGCACCAAGCAGTACTAAGGATGCTTCATCTGAAGAAGAAGCTTATGATCCTGAGAACCCTTCAATGGAAGAGGTGAATTACCTAGGAGAACCCTATGGAAACACCTATAATTCTTCATGGAGAAATCATCCAAATTTCTCATGGAAGGATCAACAGAGACCTCAATAAGGTTTCAACAACAATAATGGTGGAAGAAACAGGTTTAGCAATGGCAAGCCTTTTCCATCATCTTCTCAGCAACAGACAGAGAATTCTAAGCAGAACCCCTCTGACTTAGCAACTATGGTCTCTGATCTAATCAAAATCACTCAAAGTTTCATGACTGAAACAAGGTCCTCCATTAGAAATTTGGAGGCACAAGTGGGACAGCTGAGCAGAAAAATCACTGAACTCCCTCCTAGTACTCTCCCAAGCAATACAGAAGAAAATCCAAAAGGAGAGTGCAAGGCCATCAACATGGCCGAATTTGGAGAGGAAGGAGAGGAAGTGAATGCCACTGAGGAAGACCTCAATGGGCGTGCACTAGCCTCCACTGAGTTCCCCAATGAGGAACCATGGGAATCTGAGGCTCAAAATGAGACCATAGAGATTCCATTGGACTTACTTCTGCCTTTCATGAGCTCTGATGAGTATTCTTCCTCTGAAGAGGACGAGTATGTCACTGAAGAGCAAGTTGCTAAATACCTTGGAGCAATCATGAAGCTAAATGACAAGTTATTTGGAAATGAGACTTGGGAGGATGAACCCCCTTTGCTCACCAAAGAATTGGATGACTTGTCTAGACAGAAATTACCTCAAAAGAGGCAGGACCCTGGGAAGTTCTCCATACCTTGTACCATAGGCACCATGACCTTCAAGAAGGCTCTGTGTGACTTAGGGTCAAGTGTAAACCTCATGCCTCTCTCTGTAATGGAGAAGCTAGGAATCTTTTAGGTGCAAGCTGCAAGAATCTCACTAGAGATGGCAGACAACTCAAGAAAACAAGCTCATGGACTTGTAGAGGATGTTTTGGTGAAGATTGAAGACCATTACATCCCTGCTGATTTCATAGTCCTAGAGACTGGGAAGTGCATGGATGAATCCATCATCCTTGGCAGACCCTTCCTAGCCACAGCAAAGGCTATGATTGATGTTGATGGAGGTGAACTGATCATTCAAGTGAATGAAGAATCCTTTGTGTTTAAGGCTCAAGGATATCCCTCTGTCACCATGGAGAAGAAGCATGAAGAGCTTCTCTCAAATCAGAGTCATACAGAGCCCCCACAGTCAAACTCTAAGTTTGGTGTTGGGAAAACCAAACTCTAAGTTTGGTGTTGAACCCCCACATTCAAACTCTAAGTTTGGTGTTGGGAGGTTCCAACATTGCTCTGAGAAAATGTGAGGCTCCATGAGAGCCATCTGTCAAGCTACTGACATTAAAGAAGCGCTTGTTGGGAGGCAACCCAATGTTATATTTTATATATTTTTCTTTGTTATTTTATATTTTCTGTAGGTTGATGATCATGAGGAGTCACAAAATCAATTGAAAAAGCAAAAACAGAATGAAAAGCAGAAAGAAAAAACAGCACACCCTGGAGGAGAGCGTGCTGGCGTTTAAACGCCAGTAAGGCTAGCTGTTGGGCGTTTAACGCCCAGTCTGGCACCATTCTGGGCGTTTAACGCCAGAAAGGGGCACCAGACTGGCGTTAAACGCCAGGAAAGGGCAAGAACCTGGCATTAAACGCCAGAAATGGGCACCAGCCCGGCGTTTAATGCCAGAATTGGCTAAAAACGCAATTTTGCATGCCATTTGGTGCAGGGATGACTTTTCCTTGACACCTCAGGATCTGTGGACCCCACAGGGTCCCCACCAACCCCACCACCCTCTCTCTTCTTCTTCACCCATTCACCAATCGCCTCAATACCTCTTCCCCAAAAACCCTTCACCTATCAAATCCCATCTTCTCTTCACCACTCACATCCATCCTTCATAAAACCCCACCTACCTCACCCTTCAAATTCAAACCACTTTCCCTCCCAAACCCACCCATACATGACCGAACCATGAGCCCCCCTCTCCTATATAAACCCTTCTTCACTCCTTCATTTTCACACAACCTAAACACCACTTCTCTCCCTCTTTGGCCGAACATAAAGCCATCCCCTTCTTCCTCATTTCTTCTTCTTCTACTCTTTTCTTTCTTCTTTTGCTCGAGGACGAGCAAACCTTTTAAGTTTGGTGTGGTAAAAGCATTGCTTTTTGTTTTTCCATAACCATTTATGGCATCCAAGGCCGGAGAAACCTCTAGAAAGAGGAAAGGGAAGGCAAAAGCTTCCACCTCCGAGTCATGGGAGATGGAGAGATTCATCTCAAGGGTGCATCAAGACCACTTCTATGAAGTTGTGGCCTTGAAGAAGGTGATCCATGAGGTCCCTTTCAAACTCAAAAAACGGTCAACTTTGATCAAAGGTTGGACCAAGTCCTCACAGACATTTGTGAAGAGGGCGCTCAATGGAAGAGAGATTCAAGAGGAAAGCCGGTTCAACTGAGAAGGCATGACCTCAAGCCCATCACTAAGAAAAGGATGGAGCAAACAAGAGACCCCACTCATCATGAAATCCCTGAGATGCCTCAAGGGATGCACTTTCCTCCACAAAGACTATTGGGAGCAACTGAACACCTCCCTAGGAGAATTGAGTTCCAACATGGGACAACTAAGGGTGGAGCATCAAGAACACTCCATCATCCTCCATGAAATTAGAGAAGATCAAAGAATCATGAGAGAGGAGCAACAAAGACAAGGAAGAGACATTGAGGAGCTCAAGCACTCCATAAGACCTTCAAGAGGAAGAACAAGCCGCCATCACTAAGGTGGACCCGTTCCTTAATCTCCTTGTTCTTTATTTTCCTGTTTTTCGAATTCTAGTGCTTATGTTATCTATGTTTGTGTCTTGTGATCATTAGTGTCTATGCCTTAAAGTTATGAATGTCCTATGAATCCATCACCTCTCTTGAATAAAAAAATGTTCTTAATTAAAAAAAAAAGAGAGAAAGAATTGCATGAATTTTGAATTTTATAACAGTTTGATTATTTTGATGTGGTGGCAACACTTTTGTTTTCTGAATGTATGCTTAAACAGTGCATATGTCTTTTGAATTTGTGGTTCATGAATGTTGGCTCTTGAAAGAATGATGAAAAAGGAGACATGTTACTGAGGATCTGAAAAATTATTAAAAATGATTCTTGAAGCAAGAAAAAGCAGTGAATACAAAAAAAATGGAAAAAAAAAAGAGAAAAGAGACGAAAAAAGAAGGAAAAAAGAAAGGAATAAAGTTGTGATCCAAGGCAAAAAGAGTGTGCTTAAGAACCCTGGGCACCTCTAATTGGGGACTCTAGCAAAGCTGAGTCACAATCTGAAAAGGTTCACCCAATTATGTGTCTGTGGCATAGGCAAGAACTGATGGCGGCATTCAAGAGAGTCCGGAAGGTCTAACCTTGTCTGTGGTATTCTGAGTAGGATTCAATGATTAAATGACTGTGACGTGCTTCAAACTCCTGAAGGCGGGGCGTTAGTGACAGACGCAAAAGAATCACTGGATTCTATTCCGGCCTGATCGAGAACCGACAGATGGTTAGCCGTGCCGTGACAGGGTGCGTTGAACATTTCCACTGAGAGGATGGGAGGTAGCCACTGACAACGGTGAAACCCTTGCATAAGCTTGCCATGGAAAGGAGTAAGAAGGATTGGATGAAGACATTAGGAAAGCAGAGAGACGGAAGGGACCAAGCATCTTCATACGCTTATCTGAAATTCCTACCAATGAATTACATAAGTATCTCTATCTTTATCTTTATGTTTTATTCACATATCACCCATACCCATTTGAGTCTGCCTGACTAAGATTTACAAGGTGACCATAGCTTGCTTCATACCAACAATCTCCGTGGGATCGACCCTTACTCGCGTAAGGTTTATTACTTGGACGACCCAGTGCACTTGCTGGTTAGTTGTGCGAAGTTGTAGTGATCACAATTTCGTGCACCAGATAACATCGTAGAGGATGGTAAGATTGTTCCTTCCCCAGATGAAGATGAGGAGCAAAATCCTCCCCCTGTGTCACCAATGAAAGCTCCTGCTGCTACGACTTCTTCAATCCCTGCTGCTGAGGTCGACCATCCTTAGGCTGACCCTGATGTTCAATTTCTAAATCGGGAGGATGGGACAGTGGATGCGACCCCCTTGAAGATCATTCCTCCTTCCTCAATTCAGGATGTTGTCCCTAAGGAGACTATAGACCATTCATGACTTCTGATGTATTTGTATAGCCCAGTTTATGGGCTTTTGAACTCTGGTTATTTTTTGTAACTTTATATGGTTTGACTTCTGTTGACATTTAGTTGCTTTAGCAACTTTATTTTGGAACAACAAAACACTTTGAACTCTTGAGGCTGACTTTCTGGTGGCCTCTTGAGTTTTTAATGTTTTTCTTATAATGGTTGTGTTTCTTTGATATGTTGATTGTGTTTTTGCAATTTCTGCGAAGCTTTGTAGAGTGTTGGTACTTTAC
The DNA here is from genome assembly GCF_014773155.1 of Arachis stenosperma. Classification (NCBI taxonomy): domain Eukaryota; kingdom Viridiplantae; phylum Streptophyta; class Magnoliopsida; order Fabales; family Fabaceae; genus Arachis; species Arachis stenosperma. The sequence continues at coordinate 68,332,104 of NC_080379.1, forward strand.
TGTCTGACCTCTTTTTGATTGCTTCTTTTTCTTCTTGGTCAAGGTGGTCCTTGGGACTGTCTTGCTCGACAACTTTTTAGTGTTCTCGTCGTAGAACCTTTTTAGTTAGTCTGAACAATTTTGATAGCCTTGTCGTAGAGTCGTGGCTTTTTGGGTGAGATTGTATCCCTTTTAGCGTCCGCTCTTTGCTCATCCGACTTCTCTTGTCGGTCCTTCTTCGAGTTATTTTTAGTAATCCATTTTTAATCAGACCTCGTTAGGCCTCTTTCTATGGATTACTTTTTATAACTTTTATCGCTTTGATCGATTTGGTCCGACTTCGTCTTGTCGATCCTTCTTTGAGCTATTTTTAGTAATCCATTTTTAATCAGACCTCGTCAGGCCTCTTTCTATGGATTACATTTTATAACTTTTGTCGCTTTGATCGATTTGGTCCGACTTCGTCTGGTTGGTCCTTCTTTAAGTTATTTTTAATAATCCATTTTTAATCAGACCTAGTCAGGCCTCTTTCTATGGATTACTTTTTATAACTTTTTGCATTAATCTGTTTTCGTTACTTTCATCTTTGCCAACCTTGTCGTGATCGGGCGATGAGTTTGGTTCTCATCTTGCCGACCTTGTCGCGATCGGACGATAAGTTTGGTTCTCATCTTGCCGACCTTGTCGCAATCGGGTGATGAGTTTGGTTCTCATCTTGCCGACCTTGTTGTGATCGGGCGATGAATTTTTGCGCTCAGATTAACGCATCTTAGTAGAGCAACTTTGTAGGGAATCTGAAAAACTTTATTCACATAGAAAATAGGCATATAGACAAGAATATATACATGTGGGTGCTTACCCTTCTAAGTCGGGCAATTTTGGTAGATCTTGGTTTAGCGCCTCATTAAAAAACCTTTTAAGAAAAAAGAGTGCGCCTTGACCTAAGATCTTTTATTGCTTCCTAACTATAGTACCTTCTTAGGTTGCAGGCATGCCATGACCTTGGTAGCTCTCACCCCTCGAGGTCGGACACTTTGTAGTAGCATTTTCCCAGTACTTCTACAACTCGGTATGGTCCCTTCCAGTTAGCTGCTAGCTTCCCTTCTCCTGATCGACCTGCTCCGATGTCATTTTGGTTTAGGATGAGATCGTTGTTGACGAAACCTCGCTGGACTACCTTCCGGTTATACCTTGAAGCCATTCGGCGCTTTAGTGCTTCCTCTCTGATTCGAGCTCGTTCTCGGACTTCTGGAAGTAAGTCAAGTTCTTCTCTTTGAAATTGGGATTTGGCCTCTTTGTTGTAGACAATCGTTCGGGAGGATCATTCTTCAATTTCTACTAGGATCATTGCCTCTACTCCGTAAGCAAGTCGGAAGGGTGATTTTCCCGTGGTGGAGTGTGAAGTTGTCCGATATGCCCATAGGACTTGTGGGAGCTCTTCAGCCCAAGCTCCCTTTGCATCATGTAGTCTCCGTTTTAACCCAGCTAATATGACCTTGTTGGCAGCCTCTGCCTGTCTGTTGGCTTGTAGGTGTTCTACGGATGTGAATTGGTACTTTATTTTCAAGTCGACTACCAATTTTCTGAAACCCGTGTCAGTGAATTGAGTGCCATTGTCTGTGGTGATAGAGTAAGGATCCCCAAACCTTGTAATAATGTTTCTGTATAAGAATTTTCGACTTCTTTGAGCAGTGGAATTAGCTAGGGGCTCTACCTCAATCCTTTTTGTGAAATAGTCTACCCCTACAATGAGGAACTTGACTTATCCCGATCATTGGGGAAAGGGTCCGAGGAGGTCGAGTCCCCATTTGACAAAGGGCCAAGGTGACGTTATACTGATGAGCTCCTCTGGTGGGGCGACGTGGAAGTTAGCGTGCTTTCGACATGGTGGGCATGTCTTAACAAACTTGGTTGCTTCTTTTTGCAGGGTTGGCTAAAAAAACCCTGCTCGAAGTACCTTTTTGGAAAGAGCTCGTGCCTCTAGGTGGTTGCCACACATACCGCTATGTACTTCTTCCAAGACTTCCCTTGTATTAGAAGTCGGTACGCATTTTAGGAGGGGTGTTGAGATTTCTCTCTTATATAAGATGTTGCCCACTATGGTGTAGTATTGTGCTTCTCGTTTTAGCCACTTTGCCTCCTTCTTATCTGTAGGGAGTGTCTATAACTTGAGATAGTTGATTATAGCGGTCATCCACCCTTGATCCTGACCTGATATGGTTAGGATTTTTTTCCTCCAAGATTGATGGATTTTGCAGTATTTCTTGGATGAGGCTCCTATTATTGCCCCCTGGTTTGGTGCTGGCTAGTCTGGAAAGTGCATCAGCTCGAGCATTCTGTTCCCGAGGTATATGGTGGACCTCATATTCCCCGAGTTGTCCGAGCTGTTCTCTGGTTTTGTCCAGGTATTTTTTTTATGGTCGGGTCCTTGGCTTGATAGCTCCCTTTTATTTGTGAGGTGACCACTTGTGAATCGCTGAAGATGATAAGCCTTTGAACTCCAACCTCCTTAGCCAGCCTCAAACTCGCTAATAATGCCTCGTACTCAGGCTGATTATTCGAAGCAGGGAACTTAAATTTTAAGGAGAGTTCAATTTGGGTTCTCTGATCGATTTCTATTATCACCCCTGCTCTACTCCCGGTCATGTTTGAAGAGCCGTCTACGTAGAGGTTCCATTTTGTAGGAGTTCCCAGGGTGTCAGTATATTCGGCAATGAAGTCGGGCAGGTACTGTGATTTGATGGCTGTCCGAGCTTCATATTGAAGATCAAACTCAGATAACTCGACTGCCCACTGTAGGAATCTTTCTACTAAGTATGTTTTCTGTAGAATGCTCTTTATGGGCTGGTTGGTCCAAACCATGACGGTGTGAGCCTGAAAGTATGGGCGGAGGCGTCGAGAAGTTAATATGAGGGCGTAGACGAACTTTTCTATCTTTTGATAGTTTAGTTCAGCCCCTTGTAGAGCCTTGCTGATGAAGAAGATGGGTTGTTGCTCACGATTGTCCTCTCTGACTAGTGCTGAGGCTATTGCCCGACTTCCTACAGCGAGATATAATACGAGTGTTTCTCCTTCCCGTGGTCGGGTAAGAATAGGTGGTTTCCCTAAGAATTTTTTGAAATCTTAGAAGGCTTGCTCGCATTCTGCTGTCCATTCAAACCTCTTTTCTTTCCTTAGTGTTGCGTAGAAGGGGAGAAATCTTATGGCCGATCCAGCTAGAAATATAGACAGGGCGGCCAATCTTCCGTTGAGCTGTTGGACCTCTTTAACGCAGGTCAGACTTTTCATGTTTAGTATGGCCCGGCATTTATCCGGGTTTGCCTCAATTCCTTTTTGTGTGAGCATGAAGCCTAAGAATTTGCCAGCCTCTACTGCAAAGGTGCACTTTGCATGATTAAGTCACATACCATGCTTTCTTATGGTGTCAAACACTTTGGTGAGGTCGGACAGTAATGATTCCTCATTTTGTGTTTTTACCAACATGTCATCTACATACACTGCCATTAGTTTCCCAATATGATCTGTGAAGACTTTGTTCATCAATCTTTGGTAGGTAGCTCCTGCGTTTTTGAATCTGATTGGCATGACGACATAACAGTAATTTGCTTTTGGATTAGGAATGAGGTTTGATTGTATCCTGAATAAGCATCCATGAAGGAAAGGTACTTGTGTCCACAGGAGGCATCCACTAGAGTGTCTATACTTGGCAGTGGATAGGGATCTTTTGGGCAAGGTTTATTGAGATCGATGTAGTCAGTGCACATCCACCACTTCCCATTTGACTTTTTTACCAAGACAACGTTGGCTAGCCATAGTAAGTATTTGACTTCTCTTATGAATCCTGCCTCTAATAAAGCTTGTACCTGTTCTTCCACAGCTTGGGACCTTTCCGGTTCGAGATTTCTACGCTTCTGTTGTACTGGCCAAGATCCAGGGTATACCGCTAGTTTGTGGCACATTAGTTTGGGGTCTATGCCCAGCATGTTTGCGGCCTTCCATGCAAAGAGATCGGCATTATCCTTTAAGAACTGTACTAGAGGCTCCTTTACATTTCCTTTTAGGGTTGCCCCAATATTTGTTGTTTTCTCTAGAGCATCTCCGATCCGGACTTCTTCGATCTCGCCTTCAGATTGTGGACGGAGTTCCTCACGACCTCAAACTCCCCCGAGTTCGATAGTGTTGATTTCTTTTCCTTTGCCTCTAAGGTTCAGACTTTCATTGTAATAGCATCGCGCAATTTTCTGGTCTCCTTTTATCGTGGCGATCCCTTCTGGAGTTGGGAACTTCATGCATAGATGTGGAGTTGAGACTACTGCGGTGAGCTGGTTTAATGTTGTCTGACCTATTAGGGCATTGTATGCTGAGATCACGTCGACTATGATGTAGTCGATGTTGAGTGTCTTTGATCGGGTTCCCTTTCCTAAGGTCATGTGCAATGAGATATATCCAAGTGGTTGAATTGGAGTGTCTCTCGGTCTGAACAGGCTGTTAGGATATGCTTTTAGCTCTTTATCCTGTAGGCCGAGCTTGTCAAAGGCAGATTTAAACAAGATATCTGCGGAGCTTCCTTGGTCTATCAGTGTTCTCTGGAGATTTGCGTTGGCCAATATAATAGTAATGACCATGGGATCATCATGTCCCGGGATGATACCTGCTGCGTCTTCTTGGGTAAAGGTAATAGTGGGGAGGTCGGATGACCTCTCTCCTTCCCCAACATGGTATATGTTCCGTCGGTTACCTGAAACTGTAGGTCGATCTCAGACGAGATCTTCTGTACAGGTCGGAGCTATTGTGTCCGACTTGTTGGACTTGGTGGTGGTGCTGATCCTTTGTCCCCGGAGGGTGGGGGGTACCTGCAAGGGACTGCGATGCTTAAGTTAGCAAGGGTATTAAGCAGGTATTAAATAGAATCAGAGTATGAGTTATACCTGGGTGCTCCAGTGTATTTATAATGGTGTAGAGCGACCTTCTTAGATAAGATAAGTTAGTTATCTTATCTTATCTTTATCTTTTGAGGGAGGTCACCTTATCTTCAAAGGAACCGCCCTTCTCCCTGTAGGCTTGGACTGCCTTAGGCTTTGCTGCGCGGTCCTCCATTTAGGCCCTTCTTTGGGCTTTCCTGGTGACTTGGCCGAGCTCTTTGAGAAGAGGTCGGATTGTCCTGACCTGAAGAGGTCGGTCGCTTTGTCTGTAGAACATCCCGGGTCGGACAGCTCGACCCTGGGTATGAACAGTGCCCCTGCTCGAGCTCGGTCTTTTTCTTGAGGTCGAGTCTTAGTCGGAGGACTTCAATCCTTCTTGGATGAAGTCGAACTCGAGCAATTTTTCGACTTCTTCTTTGTAGGGTGTTCTTCTTTCTTTTGAATATGAAATGTTTTGTTTCTTAAAAGCGTGTGCTCTTACATTAGCGCTCTAGCTTTGGAAACGTGCGAGGGTTTAACACCCTCATTAATTGGCTTTTAATGCCCCATTTCTCTTGGTTCTTTTAGTTGAGTTTTGTATCCAAGAGACAGTTTTCTCTTTTTTGTAACTTCCCCTCTTTTTCCCTTTTTTCATCCTGCATTCTCGTTTTTTCTTTGTGACGCTTTGTCTTGGTATTTTGTTGGTGCTCTGCTTCGAGGGATGATCTTCATTACTCCGCTCCGCCTTTCAGCTTTTTCTTCAGAGCTTTTCTCCTTTCTCCTGGTTGGTTCTACCTTCTGCTTCTTTACTTCTTTTGTCGCTTTTTCCTTTGATCCTTTGGTAAAGCTTTGATTTTGTTTGAATGCATGCTGGAAAGTTTGATCCTTTTCGCGTCGTTACGTTTGGTTGCTATGATGCATGTTTCTGGTATTCCTTCAGTTGATTAGGGTTTCCTAGGGCTTTGCAGGTTTTTACAGTCCTTGCTGTTGCTTTTTTGGGATAATGGCTTCGGCTTCGTTTAATTCTTCATAAAAAAAGGTTGCATCTTTGATGTCCGTTTGTCATTTTTTGTCGCTTGTTTGTGCTGCTATTTTGTTGTTCCTTTGATGACTTTGTTAAAAGAAAAAAGAGGGTTGCTTTCTTTTTTGGGAGATGGTGTGGGTCTTCACTCTGTTATTGCCTCCAAAGGATGCCCCTGGTCCTTGGGTTGTGTCCTGGGGATTTTCTTTTTACTACTGAGTCTGCCATCTGCTGTTTTATTTTTGTTGTCCGAGTTGTTTGTCTGATCTTGAGTAATTTTAGTAATCCATCTCTTCTTTGGTTGTAGGACTAGTTGGCCATGTCTTCTCGCAAAAATATTGTAGAGATGTCTTCTAAAGTTCCTGAGGGGATGTCTGATTGCCTGGACTCCCTTGTCTTAATGTGTGTTTCTGTGGTAGATGCTGAATTTTGTATAGAGCTGAGAAAACATCATAGGGTTTGTGGTAGCGGTGCCCAGGAGAGGGATTATGAGCTTGTAGTGCCTGACTTTGATGAGAGGGTTTGTTTTCCAACCTCGGTCGAGGGGGAGCGTCCCTTCTTCTACGCCTATGAATATTTCTTCAACCAGTTGAACATTACCTTTCCTTTTACTACTTTTGAGACCGACTTGTTGTGGTCGTGTAACATTTTCCCATCCCAGCTTCATCCGAATTCCTCGGGTTTTATCAAGATCTTTTAGTTGCTTTGTCATGAATTAGGCATCAAACCTTCTCAGAGTCTCTTTCTTTATCTCTTTGTTTCGGCCAAGCCTGGGGCTTCTTCCAAAAAGAAAGCTTCTTGGGTTTCTTTTAGATCTGCTCAGGGACATAAAGTTTTCGCCATATATGATGAGTCCTTTAAGGACTTTAAGAACTATTTCTTTAAAGTTTGAGCTGTTGAGGGGGCTTGATGACAAGTCATCATATACCCATTTTCTATGCTTTTTCATACAAGAAATTGATGATTTGTGCTTAAATATTGAATGCTTTTGTGCTTAAATGATATATTTTCTTGATCTTTTAATTTTATAAATCTTGTAGGAAAAAAAGAAGAAAAAGAAGCAAAGAAGCACAAAAAAGGAGAAAAAAAAGAGCTTTGGGACACACTTTGAAGTTGGAGCACACTTTGGAGGCTTAGGCCACGCTTTTAAAAGCGTGTCCCATTACCAAATTAATGAAGAATAGGCAAACAGCACACACTGCCCTGCTCTTGCCAAGGGCAGGGCAGAATCGTGATGCAAAGTGAGGTTGGAAGCAAGAATTTTCGCTAAGGTAAAATCTGGGCGCTCACAACATGACCATGCCTCCTTCAAAGGGCTATAACTTGAGCTACAGACATCCAATTGATGTGCTTCCAGTTGCGTTGGAAAGCTGACATTCAGAGCTTTCCAACGATATATAGCAATCCATATTTGGCGTAGAATTGAGGCAGGAACGAAAGGCATCTTTAAGGGCCAAAAATAAGCGAAAATAAACCAATGTGCTTCCACCAAGGTTCGAAGCTGGAACCTCACCCCAAAGCAAAGTGGCGCTCAATTTTCTGCCCTGCCCTCTTGGAGGGCAGGGCAATGTCGTGCTCTTCATGGAAAATCAAGGAAAAAATTGCTCCTCAAGTGCTTTCACCAAGTTTCGAACCAAGCACCTAAGGGGAGTGAGGAGCGCATCATGATACGGTCCAAGGAAGTGAGTGCGCAAGACACACATGCAAGGCAACATTGCCCTGCCCTCCACAAGGGCAGGGCAGCATCTTCACACACCAAGCTCGCACGCACAAGCATCCTGCAGCGCACCACGCCCGCACCAAGGCCGCACACACCAAATCCTACCCTGCCCTCCACAAGGGCAGGGCAGCCTCCTGCGAGCATCATGGGCCAAATCCAACCAAAATCTCATTTAAATTCAATTCCTCTCCAAATTGAATCAAGGCCATGCAAACCCATTTCTCCTCAAATCCAAAGCAAGCTAAGCCCACATCATCACTCAAAGGCACAATAACAAGCTAGAATTAGGATTTTCATTTGTTTTAATTTCATTTTCATTTTTCATTTTGTAAAGCCTATATAAAGGCATCAATTCCATCTTTGTAGGGAGAGCTCTTTCCTTTATTTTTTTTCTGTCTTAAATCTGGGATTGAGAGTGAAGGAATTCTGTTTCCCTCTTGGTCTAAGATTTCTCTTGTTATTCTTCTGCAAAATTTCAGTGAATTAAGGATTTCTCTTGTTTTAAACCAAAACTCTCTTTACTACTTTCATCTTCTTTCCATCTGCAATTGTTCTTGGTTGGATCAAGGAAGGGAGTGAGATCTAGACTTGTTTTCTAGTCTCTTTGATTCCCTGAGATCTTCAATTTTATTTTGCAATTGAGTTCTTAGCTGCTCTTCTGTTTTTACTATTCCATTGGCTTTCAATTTACTTTCAAGCAATTTAATTCTTCTGCACTTGTTCTTCATTTTACATTTCTGTTCATGATCCCAATTTACTTTCCTGCAAGTTAAGCTTTCTGCAAGAGTTCTAAGTTTTGATCTATTACTCTCTTTAATTTCCAGCACCCAACCCCCCTTTACTTTTGATGCAATTTATATTTCTTGCAATTTAAGTTTCAGCTATTTTACTTTCTTGTTCTTTAAGTTACTTGCAATTTTACTTTCTGCAACTTTAAATTCCCTGTCATTTATAATTCTGTTGGCTACACTTCATCCAAATTCACCTCAATGATAGCTTGACTAAACTAATCACCCACTAAAGTTGCTTGATCCATCAATCCCTGTGGGATCGACCTCACTCTAAGTGAGTTATTACTACTTGATGCGACCCGGTATACTTGCCGGTTGGATATGTGTGTTGGAAATTCGTTTTTCCACAAAAACACCATCAAGTTTTTGGCGCCGTTGCCGGGGATTGATTAGATCAACAATGATTAAGTGGGTGAGAAGTCTAGATCAAGCATTTTTTTGTTTTTGTTCTCTGTTTTAAAGTGAAACCAAGGTGTTTGAGTTTTTGCCTCACTAAGAAATTCTCATCTCTGATATGAGTAATTTCAATTTTTCTTGGTGTTGTGTTTTTCAAAATTCAAATGGAGTTCACCTCATCTTTTAGTCAAACAAACTTCATGGGATATTGCCCGCCATCACAATATGATTCAAGTCAGTATTCTAATTATGGTTGGGAATATCACTAGGAAGACACAAATTCTGAGCACTCCAATCCATGGAGGTTTGCTTCAGAACCCCAAGATGAGCAAGAGAATTATGAGGGATACCAACCACCACCACAAAATAATTCATATCATTATCCTCATGGTGGATGGGAGTATCACCAAGAAACTGCAAATTCTGAGCAGTCAAATCACATGAAAAATTATCCTCCCTCACTTCCCAGTTTCTCATTTGAAAATTCTTCATCAATTAACTATGCCTCAACACAAAATCCATCCCATGACTCACAACCAACACAAACTTCCACAAGCCAAGGACTCTCAAGGATTGAGTCCATGCTCAAAAGATGTTGGGAGGAGGAAAAGAAATTATGGAAAAGAAAAGAGAACTTCTTCACAAACATGGAAGTGCACACAGCTCAATTGTTGAGAGCAACGAAGAAAGTGGAACGGCAAGATGAGGAAGCCTCTGTGTCAAGCAAAATTTTAATGAAAAATGAGGTGGAGGAGGCATTTGATCCTGAACTTTTACATTCACAAGAGCCACTTGAGGTGACAATGAAACATAAAGATTCCCTCCCAGAGGCATTAATGGAAAATCATGAAGAAGAAAGGGAGGAAGACACTCAAGAGAAGTCAAACTCAAGTGAAGCAGAAAATCACATGAAGGAAGGGGTCATTGAACCATCACTGCAAGGAACTCTTGATGAAGACAAAACTCCAACAATTACACAACCACCAAGACTTGGACTCAAGGAAGTGAAGGCAATTGACAAAAATACCAAGAAGAGGATTGTGACCAAGATATCAAGGACAATATTCAAGAAAAGGTCAACTGCAAACAATCCTCCCCCTGATCAAGCAAGCAAGCTCAATCAAGCCAATTTCAAAAGAAAGCTTGCTGAAAGGAGACCAAGACAGGGGATAATAGCTGAAACTTCTCCTTCCTTGAAGTCATTCCTCTTAACCAATTGGAAGAAGAGGAAGAAAGTGAAGAACAACATGTCAAGCTAATGACACTAAAAGAGCACTTGTTGGGAGGTAACCCAACCGTAGGTAACATTTCTTCTCTGCTTTGTTTTCTTTTTGTGGTTTGTTTAAATTTCAATAAATTGGCATATGATTACATTTTAAGTTTGGTGTTGCCTTGCAACAAATTGTTTTCAATCTTTTTGGATGATTGCATCAAATCAAAAATGAAAGTGACACACCAAGATTCTAAGTTTGGTGTGCCACTTATTTTTCTATGCAATTCATTCAAGCAACACCACTTGTTTACATAATCATAATGCCGCTGCAGTGTTATTTTTTTAGTTACACAATTTTAGTTTTCTTGATTGTTTTAGTCATTTTCTTGTTTTTAATGCTTTCTTTTATTAACTGTGTTTGTTAATACATCACCCAAACATCCTTACTCGTGACATATTCTTGGCTTGGTGATTGTATTTAACATATAACAGTTTCTTTTATTTAGTTTTAATTCAAATAAATTGACATATGGTTGCATTCTAAGTTTGGTGTTGCTATGCAACAAAATTTGGTTCAAATACTTACAAGATACTTGCATCAATTTCAAGAGAAAGTGTCACACTAAGTTTTGTGTGCCATTTATATTTTTATGCAATGTATCATGCACACCAACTTATATCTGCAATCACTATGTCTCTGTCTCTTGTGCCTTGATTTTTATCTTAAATTTTGTTTGCTCAAAACACATGTACTGCTAACATTTCATTATGTAAGACATTCATGATCCATCTTAGCCCTATAGCCATTGTTCTAATTGATGCTTGAGGATGAGCAAGCATTCTGAGTTTGGTATGGGAAGGAGGAAAATGGGAGGAAAATGACAACAATAGAGAAGATGAACTACAAGGTTGTAAAGTTCCTTTTCCTCTCATTTGTTTCATAAACTGCATGATTGTCTTTACCTTCTCTGTATACATGTGTGTATGAATAAGCATAGCTTGAATTTTGATTTATAATATGTTGCTGTGGCATTATAACTACCAACTTGAGCTTTGTGAATTCAAAAGCAATAAAGCATCATGATCATAAACAAACAAGGCATTAAAGAAGATTTTAGCATATGCATACAAGTATTGGAAAGCTAGTATGATTAATTGTTGCTCAATTGCATTGGATTTTATTTAATTGAAGTTTTTCATCTAGTACATTTTGTGAAATCTTTTGAAATCATGAAAACCTTGAAGAAGCAAATATAATTAAAGCAAGAAAAGAAAAAGGGAAAGAATGAGAAAGCTGAAGGCTCTGAGTACCAATGGCAATTTATTTGCTAAGTGCTTGTGGTGTTTATGTATCAAGCCAAATGCTTGAAAACAAAACACTTAGAAGTCAAGGCTAGGCTTAAGTGCAAAAGCACTCCCTCAAAGCTCAAGGCTCTGAGCATCAATGATTAGAGAGTTAATGGTAGCGCGAAATTGTGATCACTACTTTGTCCATATTCAAATAATCCCCGGTCATGAACCCCAAGAACTTGGTGCTCAATACCATGGCATAAACACAACTTCGCACAACTAACCAGCAAGTGCACTGGGTCATCCAAGTAATACCTTACGTGAGTAAGGGTCGATCCCACGGAGATTGTTGCTATGAAGCAAGCTATGGTCATCTTGCAAATCTTAGTCAGGCAGACTCAAATAGATATGATGATGAACGAAAATAACATAAAAGATAAAGATAGAGATACTTATGTAATTCATTGGTAGGAACTTCAGATAAGCGCATGAAGATGCCTTCCCTTCCGTCTCTCTGCTTTCCTATTGTCTTCATCCAATCCTTCTTACTCCTTTCCATGGCAAGCTCGTGTAGGGTTTCACCATTGTCAGTGGCTACCTCCCATCCTCTCAGTGAAAGCGATTGGCATATGCCCTGTCACGGCATAGCAGAATTCAGCTGTCGGTTCTCGGTCAGGCCGGAATAATATCCATTGATACTTTTGCGTCTGTCACTAACGCCCCGCCTGCTAGGAGTTTGAAGCACGTCACAGTCATTCAATCATTGAATCCTACTCAGAATACCACAGACAAGGTTAGACCTTCCGGATTCTCTTGAATGCCGCCATCAGGTCCTGCCTATACCACGAAGATTCCGATTAAAGAATCCAAGAGATATTCACTAGAGCCTTGATTGCTTGTAGAACAAGAATGGTTGTCAGTCACCTTGTTCATAGGTGAGAATGATGATGAGTGTCACGGATCATCACATTCATCAAGTTGAAGAACAAGTGATATCTTAGAACAAGAACAAGCGGAATTGAATGGAAGAACAATAGTAATTGCATTAATACTCGAGGTACAGCAGAGCTCCACACCTTAATCTATGGTGTGTAGAAACTCCACCGTTGAAAATACATAAGAACAAGGTCTAGGCATGGCCGTGAGGCCAGCCTCCCAATGATCTAAGATAGCATAAAACTCAAAGATAGCTACCAAGATCCCTTTATGAAATACAATAGTAAAAGGTCCTACTTATAGAAAACTAGTAGCCTAAGGTGTACAAAGATGAGTAAATGACATAAAAATCCACTTCCGGGCCCACTTGGTGTGTGCTTGGGCTGAGCAATGAAGCATTTTCGTGTAGAGACTCTCCTTGGAGTTAAACGCCAGCTTTTATGCCATTCTGGGCGTTTAACTCCCATTTAGGTGCCAGTTCCGGCGTTTAACGCTGGAATTTCTTGAGGTGACTTTGAACGCCGGTTTGGGCCATCAAATCTTGGGCAAAGTATGGACTATCATATATTGCTGGAAAGCCCAGGATGTCTACTTTCCAACGCCGTTGAGAGCGCGCCAGTTGGGCTTCTGTAGCTCCAGAAAATCCACTTCGAGTGCAGGGAGGTCAGAATCCAACAGCATCTGCAGTCCTTTTTAGTCTCTGGATCAGATTTTTGCTCAGATCCCTCAATTTCAGCCAGAAAATACCTGAAATCACAGAAAAACACACAAACTCATAGTAAAGTCCAGAAAAGTGAATTTTAACTAAAAACTAATAAAAATATACTAAAACTAACTAAAAGATACTAAAAACATACTAAAATAATGCCAAAAAGCGTACAAATTATCCGCTCATCACAACACCAAACTTAAATTGTTGCTTGTCCCCAAGCAACTGAAAATCAAATAAGATAAAAAGAAGAGAATATGCAATGAACTCCAAAAACATCTATGAAGATCAGTATTAATTAGATGAGCGGGGCTTTTAGCTTTTTGCCTCTGAATAGTTTTGGCATCTCACTTTATCCTTTGGAATTCAGAATGATTGGCTTCTTTAGGAACTCAGAATCCAGATAGTGTTATTGATTCTCCTAGTTAAGTATGATGATTCTTGAACACAGCTACTTTATGAGTCTTGGCCGTGGCCCAAAGCACTCTGTCTTCCAGTATTACCACCGCATACATACATGCCACAGACACATAATTGGGTGAACCTTTTCAGATTGTGACTCAGCTTTGCTAAAGTCCCCAATTAGAGGTGTCCAGGGTTCTTAAGCACACTCTTATTGCCTTGGATCACAACTTTATTCTTTCTCTTTTTTTTTTCTTTCTTTTCTTTCTTTCTATTTTTTTTTCGTTTTTCTCCTTCTTTTTTCTCTTTTTTTTTGTATTCACTGCTTTTTCTTGCTTCAAGAATCATTTTTATGATTTTTCAGATCCTCAGTAACATGTCTCCTTTTTCATCATTCTTTCAAGAGCCAACATTCATGAACCACAAATTCAAAAGACATATGCACTGTTTAAGCATACATTCAGAGAACAGAAGTAATGCCACCACATCAAAATAATTAAACTATTATAAAATTCAGAATTCATGCAATTCTTTCCTTTTCAATTAAGCACGTTTTTATTCAAGAAAGGTGATGGATTCATAGGACATTCATAACTTTAAGGCATAGACACTAAGACACTAATGATCATAAGACACAAACATAGACAAACATAAGCACTAAAATTCGAAAAACAGAAGAATAAAAAACAAGGAAATTAAAGAACGGGTCCACCTTAGTGATGGCGGTTCTTTCTTCCTCTTGAAGATCCTATGGAGTGCTTGAGCTCCTCAATGTCTCTTCCTTGTCTTTGTTGCTCCTCTCTCATGATTCTTTGATCTTCTCTAATTTCATGGAGGAGAATGGAGTGTTCTTGGTGCTCCACCCTTAGTTGTCCCATGTTGGAACTTAGTTCTCCTAGGGAGGTGTTTACTTGCTCCCAATAGTCTTGTGGAGGAAAGTGCATCCCTTGAGGCATCTCAGGGATCTCTTGATGAGAGGGGTCTCTTGTATACTCCATCCTTTTCTTGGTGATGGGCTTGTCCTCATCAATGGGGGTATCTCCTTCTATGTCAACTCCAACTGAATAACAGAGGTGACAAATGAGATGAGGAAAGGCTAGCCTTGCCAAGGTGGAAGACTTGTCCGCCACTTTATAGAGTTCTTGGGCTATAACCTCATGAACTTCCACTTCTTCTCTAATCATGATGCTATGAATCATGATGGCTCGGTCTAGAGTAACTTCGGACCGGTTGCTAGTGGGAATGATTGAGCGTTGAATGAACTCTAACCATCCTCTAGCCATGGACTTGAGGTCATGCCTTCTCAATTGAACCGGCTTGCCTCTTGAATCTCTCTTCCATTGTGTGCCCTCTTCACATATAACTGTGAGGACTTGGTCCAACCTTTGATCAAAGTTGACCCTTCTTGTGTAAGGATGTTCATCTCCTTGCATTATAGGCAAGTTGAACGCCAACCTTACACTTTCCGGACTAAAATCCAAGTATTTCCCCCGAACCATAGTAAGATAATTCTTTGGATCCGGGTTCATACTTTGATCATGGTTCTTTGTGATCCATGCATTGGCATAGAACTCTTGAACCATCAAAATTCCGACTTGTTGAATGGGGTTGGTAAGTACTTCCCAACATCTTCTTCGGATCTCATGGCGGATCTCCGGATATTCACCCTTTTTGAGTGAAAAGGGGACCTCGGGGATCACCTTCTTCAAGGCCACAACTTCATAGAAGTGGTCTTGATGCACCCTTGAGATGAATCTATCCATCTCCCATGACTCGGAGGTGGAAGCTTTTGCCTTCCCTTTCCTCTTTCTAGAGGTTTCTCCGGCCTTGGATGCCATAAATGGTTATGGAAAACGAAAAAGCAACGCTTTTACCACACCAAACTTAAAAGGTTTGCTCGTCCTCGAGCAAAAGAAGAAAGAAGAGAGTAGAAGAAGAAGAAATGAGGGAGAAGGGAATGGCTTAGTGTATTCGGCCAAAGAAGGGGGAGAAGTGGTGTTTAGGTTGTGTGAAAATGAAGGAGTGAAGAAGGGTATTTATAGGAGAGAGGGGAGATGGAGTTCGGCCATGTATGGGTGGGTTTGGGAGGGAGAGTGGTTTGAATTTGAAGGGTGAGGTTGGTGGGGATTTATGAAGGATGGATGTGAGTGGTGAAGAGAAAGATGGGATTTGATAGGTGAAGGGTTTTTGGGGGGAGAGATATTGAGGTGATTGGTGAATGGGGGAAGAAGAGAGAGAGTGGTGGTGGGGTAGGTGGGGATCCTGTGGGGTCCACAGATCCTGTGGTGTCAAGGAAAAATCATCCCTGCACCAAATGTTGCTCAAAATCACGTTTTGAGCCATTTCTGGCGTTAAACGCCGGGCTGGTGCCCATTCCTGGCGTTTAACGCCAGGTTCTTGCCTTTTCTGGCGTTTAACGCCAGTCTGGTGCCCCTTTCTGGCGTTAAACGCCCAGAATGGTGCCAGACTGGGCGTTAAACGCCCAACTGCTAGGCTTACTGACGTTTGAACGCCAGCAACATCTTCCTCCAGGGTGTGCTGTTTTTCTTCCTGTTTTTCATTTTGTTTTTGCTTTTTTCATTGATTTTGTAACTTCTTATGATCATCAACCTACAAAAAACATAAAATAACAAAAGAAAATATATAAAATATAATCATTGGGTTGCCTCCCAACAAGCGCTTCTTTAATGTCAGTAGCTTGACAGATGGCTTCTCATTGAGCCTTACAAATGATCAGAGCAATGTGGGAACCTCCCAACACCAAACTTAGAGTTTGAATGTGGGGGTTCAACACCAAACTTAGAGTTTGGTTGTGGCCTCACAACACCAAACTTAGAGTTTGACTTTGGGGGCTCTATTTGTCTCTGATTTGAGGGAAGCTCTTCAAGCTTCATCTCCATGGTGACAGAAGGATATCCTTGAGCCTTAAACACAAAGGATTCTTCATTCACTTGAATGATTAGTTCACCCCTATCAACATCAATCACAGCCTTTGCTGTGGCTAGGAAGGGTCTGCCAAGGATGATGGATTCATCCATGCACTTCCCAGTCTCTAGGACTATGAAATCAGTAGGGATGTAATGGTCTTCAACTTTTACCAAAACATTCTCTACAAGTCCATGAGCTTGTTTTCTTGAGTTGTCTGCCATCTCCAATGAGATTCTTGCAGCTTGTACCTCAAAGATCCCTAGCTTCTCTATTACAGAGAGAGGCATGAGGTTCACACTTGACCCTAAGTCACACAGGGCCTTCTTGAAGGTCATGGTGCCTATGGTACAAGGTATTGAAAACTTCCCAGGATCTTGTCTCTTTTGAGGTAATTTCTGCCTAGACAAGTCATCCAGTTCTTTGGTGAGCAAGGGAGATTCATCTTCCCAAGTCTCATTTCCAAATAACTTGTCATTTAGCTTCATGATTGCTCCAAGATATTTAGCAACTTGTTCTTCAGTGACATACTCATCCTCTTCAGAGGAAGAATACTCATCAGAGCTCATGAAAGGCAGAAGTAAGTCCAATGGAATCTCTATGGTCTCATTTTGAGCCTCAGATTCCCATGGTTCCTCATTGGAGAACTCAGAGGAGGTTGGTGCACGCCCATTGAGGTTTTCCTCAGTGGCGTCCACCTCCTCTCTTTCCTCTCCATATTCGGCCATGGTTATGGCTTTGCACTCTCCTTTTGGATTTTCTTCTGTATTACTTGGGAGAGTATTAGGAGGGAGTTCAGTAACTTTCTTGCTCAGCTGACCCACTTGTCCTTCCAAATTTCTGATGGAGGACCTTGTTTTATTCATGAAACTTTGAGTGGTTTTGATTAGATCAGAGACCATGGTTGCTAAGTCAGAGGTATTCTGCTTAGAACTCTCTGTCTGTTGCTGAGAAGATGATGGAAAAGGCTTGTTATTGCTAAACCTGTTTCTTCCACCATTATTGTTATTGAAACCTTGTTGAGGTCTCTCTTGATTCTTCCATGAGAAATTTGGGTGATTTCTCCATGAAGAATTATAGGTGTTTCCATAGGGTTCTCCTAGGTAATTCACCTCTTCCATTGAAGGGTTCTCAGGATCATAAGCTTCTTCCTCAGATGAAGCTTCCTTAGTACTGCCAGGCGCATTTTGCATTCCAGACAGACTTTGAGAAATCAAATTGACTTGTTGAGTCAATATCTTGTTCTGAGCCAGTATGGCATTCAGAGTATCAATCTCAAGAACTCCTTTCTTCTGATTAGTCCCATTGTTCACAAGATTCCTTTCAGAAGTGTACATGAATTGGTTATTTGCAACCATTTCAATTAGCTCTTGAGCCTCTGCAGGCGTCTTCTTCAGATGAAGAGATCCTCCAACAGAGCTATCCAAAGACATCTTGGATAGTTCAGAGAGACCATCATAGAAGATACCTATGATGCTCCATTCAGAAAGCATGTCTGAGGGACATTTTCTGATTAATTGTTTGTATCTTTCCCAAGCTTCATAGAGGGATTCTCCATCCTTCTGTCTGAAGGTTTGGACTTCCACTCTAAGCTTACTCCATTTTTGAGGTGGAAAGAACTTTGCCAAGAAGGCATTGACTAGCTTTTCCCAATAGTCCAGGCTATCTTTAGGTTGTGAGTCCAACCATATTCTAGCTCTGTCTCTTACAGCAAAAGGGAATAGCATCAGTCTGTAGACCTCAGGGTCAACCCCATTAGTCTTGACTGTGTCACAGATTTGCAAGAACTCAGCTAAAAACTGATGAGGATCTTCCATTGGAAGTCCATGGAATTTGCAATTCTGTTGCATTAGAGAAACTAATTGAGGCTTAAGCTCAAAGTTGTTTGCTCCAATGGCAGGGATAGAGATGCTTCTCCCATAGAAGTTGGGAGTAGGTGCAGTAAAGTCACCCAGCACCTTCCTTGCATTGTTGGCATTGTTGTTGTTTTCGGCTGCCATGTGTTCTTCTTCTTTGAAGAATTCGGTCAGGTCCTCTAAAGAGAGTTGTGCTTTGGCTTCTCTTAGCTTTCGCTTTAAGGTTCTCTCAGGTTCAGGGTCAGCTTCAACAAGAATGCCTTTGTCTCTACTCCTGCTCATATGAAAGAGAAGAGAAAAAGAAAATGTGGAATCCTCTATGTCACAGTGTAGAGATTCCTTGAGGTGTCAGAGGAAAAGAAAAGTAGAAGAAGGAAGTAGAAGAATTCGAACTTAATTAGATAGAGTTCGAATTGTGCATTAAGAATGAGTAGTACTCCATAAATAGAAGGATGTGGGAGGAGAGGAAGAAGATTTTCGAAAATTCAATTAAAAAGATTTTGAAAACATTTTGAAAAACACTTAATTGATTTTCGAAAATAAAAGTAAGAAAGAAATCAAGTGATTTTTGAAAAAGGATTTGAAATTAGAAATCAAAAAGATTTGATTGAAAACTATTTTGAAAAAGATGAGGTTAAGAAGATATGATTAGTTTTTAAAGAGATGTGATTGAGAAGATATGATTTGAAAACAATTTTAAAAGATATGTTTTGAAAACAATTTTAAAGGATTTGATTTTGAAAATTAATGACTTGCCTAACAAGAAAAGATATGATTCAAACATTAAACCTTTCTCAACAGAAAAGGCAACAAAATTGAGATGTTCAATCAAATCATTAATTGTTAGTAAGTATCTTTGAAAAAAAAGAAATTGATTTTGAAAACATTTGATTGAAAAGATATGATTTGAAAAAGATTTGATTTTGAAAAACTTTGAAAACTTGAAAAAAATTTGATTTGAAAAACAAAATCTTCCCCCTAGCACCATCCTGGCGTTAAACGCCCAGAATGGTATACATTCTGGCGTTTAATGCCCAAAATGCACCCTTTTTGGGCGTTAAACGCCCAACCAGGTACCCTGGCTGGCGTTTAAACGCCAGTCTGTCTTCTTCACTGGGCATTTTTGAATGCCCAGCTTTTTCTGTATAATTCCTCTGCAGTATGTTCTGAATCTTCAATTCTTTGTATTATTGACTTGAAAAGACACAAATTAAAATTATTTTTGGATTTTTTTAATAATCAAAATGCAACAAGAATCAAATATCAATGCATGCAAGACACCAAACTTAGCAGTTTGTTTACTATTGACACTATATGAGACGCATAAACACTCAAGCCAAAAGAATTCAAAGATCAGAGTAAGAAATCATCAAGAATTACTTGAAGATCCTTAAGACACATGAATGAATGCATGCAATTGACACCAAACTTAAGATGAGACACTAGACTTAAGCAAGAAACATCAAATATTTTTGGTTTTTATGATTTTGTGATTTTTTTGTGTTTTTCTTTTCTCGAAAATTAAGTGGAAAAAGATATCAAAATTCTTAATGAGAATTCCAGGAATCAGTGCAATGCTAGTCTAAGACTCCGGTCCAGGAATTAGACATGGCTTCACAGCCAGCCAAGCTTTCAAAGAAAGCTTCGGTCCAAAACACTAGACATGGCCAAAGGCCAGCCAAGCCTTAGCAGATCACTGCTCCAAAATCAAGATTGATAAAAATCATCAAGCTCTTGTGATGATAAGTTGAAACCTCGGTCCAATGAAATTAGACATGGCTTCTCAGCCAGCCAGATTTCAACAAATCATCATGAAACTCTAGGATTCAGCTTCAAGAATTTCGAAAAAAAAAATACCTAATCTAAGCAACAAGATGAACCGTCAGTTGTCCATACACAAACAATCCTTGGCATTGTTACCAAAAGCTTGCTCAAAACTTGAACAATCCCCGGCAACGGCGCCAAAAACTTGGTAGCGCGAAATTGTGATCACTACTTTGTCCATATTCAAATAATCCCCGGTCATGAACCCCAAGAACTTGGTGCTCAATACCATGGCATAAACACAACTTCGCACAACTAACCAGCAAGTGCACTGGGTCATCCAAGTAATACCTTACGTGAGTAAGGGTCGATCCCACGGAGATTGTTGCTATGAAGCAAGCTATGGTCATCTTGCAAATCTTAGTCAGGCAGAATCAAATAGATATGATGATGAACGAAAATAACATAAAAGATAAAGATAGAGATACTTATGTAATTCATTGGTAGGAACTTCAGATAAGCGCATGAAGATGCCTTCCCTTCCGTCTCTCTGCTTTCCTATTGTCTTCATCCAATCCTTCTTACTCCTTTCCATGGCAAGCTCGTGTAGGGTTTCACCATTGTCAGTGGCTACCTCCCATCCTCTCAGTGAAAGCGATTGGCATATGCCCTGTCACGGCATAGCGGAATTCAGCTGTCGGTTCTCGGTCAGGCCGGAATAATATCTATTGATACTTTTGCGTCTGTCACTAACGCCCCGCCTGCTAGGAGTTTGAAGCACGTCACAGTCATTCAATCATTGAATCCTACTCAGAATACCACAGACAAGGTTAGACCTTCCGGATTCTCTTGAATGCCGCCATCAGGTCCTGCCTATACCACGAAGATTCCGATTAAAGAATCCAAGAGATATTCACTAGAGCCTTGATTGCTTGTAGAACAAGAATAGTTGTCAGTCACCTTGTTCATAGGTGAGAATGATGATGAGTGTCACGGATCATCACATTCATCAAGTTGAAGAACAAGTGATATCTTAGAACAAGAACAAGCGGAATTGAATGGAAGAACAATAGTAATTGCATTAATACTCGAGGTACAGCAGAGCTCCACACCTTAATCTATGGTGTGTAGAAACTCCACCGTTGAAAATACATAAGAACAAGGTCTAGGCATGGCCGTGAGGCCAGCCTCCCAATGATCTAAGATAGCATAAAACTCAAAGATAGCTACCAAGATCCCTTTATGAAAATACAATAGTAAAAGGTCTTACTTATAGAAAACTAGTAGCCTAAGGTGTACAAAGATGAGTAAATGACATAAAAATCCACTTCCGGGCCCACTTGGTGTGTGCTTGGGCTGAGCAATGAAGCATTTTCGTGTAGAGACTCTCCTTGGAGTTAAACGCCAGCTTTTATGCCATTCTGGGCGTTTAACTCCCATTTAGGTGCCAGTTCCGGCGTTTAACGCTGGAATTTCTTGAGGTGACTTTGAACGCCGGTTTGGGCCATCAAATCTTGGGCAAAGTATGGACTATCATCTATTGCTGGAAAGCCCAGGATGTCTACTTTCCAACGCCGTTGAGAGCGCGCCAATTGGGCTTCTGTAGCTCCAGAAAATCCACTTCGAGTGCAGGGAGGTCAGAATCCAACAGCATCTGCAGTCCTTTTTAGTCTCTGGATCAGATTTTTGCTCAGATCCCTCAATTTCAGCCAGAAAATACCTGAAATCATAGAAAAACACACAAACTCATAGTAAAGTCCAGAAAAGTGAATTTTAACTAAAAACTAATAAAAATATACTAAAAACTAACTAAAAGATACTAAAAACATACTAAAAATAATGCCAAAAAGCGTACAAATTATCCGCTCATCACAACACCAAACTTAAATTGTTGCTTGTCCCCAAGCAACTGAAAATCAAATAAGATAAAAAGAAGAGAATATGCAATGAACTCCAAAAACATCTATGAAGATCAGTATTAATTAGATGAGCGGGGCTTTTAGCTTTTTGCCTCTGAATAGTTTTGGCATCTCACTTTATCCTTTGGAATTCAGAATGATTGGCTTCTTTAGGAACTCAGAATCCAGATAGTGTTATTGATTCTCCTAGTTAAGTATGATGATTCTTGAACACAGCTACTTTATGAGTCTTGGCCGTGGCCCAAAGCACTCTGTCTTCCAGTATTACCACCGGATACATACATGCCCTAGACACATAATTGGGTGAACCTTTTCAGATTGTGACTCAGCTTTGCTAAAGTCCCCAATTAGAGGTGTCCAGCGTTCTTAAGCACACTCTTATTGCCTTGGATCACAACTTTATTCTTTCTCTTTTTTTTTTCTTTCTTTTCTTTCTTTCTATTTTTTTTTTTCGTTTTTCTCCTTCTTTTTTCTCTTTTTTTTTTGTATTCACTGCTTTTTCTTGCTTCAAGAATCATTTTTATGATTTTTCAGATCCTCAGTAACATGTCTCCTTTTTCATCATTCTTTCAAGAGCCAACATTCATGAACCACAAATTCAAAAGACATATGCACTGTTTAAGCATAAATTCAGAGAACAGAAGTAATGCCACCACATCAAAATAATTAAACTATTATAAAATTCAGAATTCATGCAATTCTTTCCTTTTCAATTAAGCACGTTTTTATTCAAGAAAGGTGATGGATTCATAGGACATTCATAACTTTAAGGCATAGACACTAAGACACTAATGATCATAAGACACAAACATAGACAAACATAAGCACTAAAATTCGAAAAACAGAAGAATAAAGAACAAGGAAATTAAAGAACGGGTCCACCTTAGTGATGGCGGTTCTTTCTTCCTCTTGAAGATCCTATGGAGTGCTTGAGCTCCTCAATGTCTCTTCCTTGTCTTTGTTGCTCCTCTCTCATGATTCTTTGATCTTCTCTAATTTCATGGAGGAGAATGGAGTGTTCTTGGTGCTCCACCCTTAGTTGTCCCATGTTGGAACTTAGTTCTCCTAGGGAGGTGTTTACTTGCTCCCAATAGTCTTGTGGAGGAAAGTGCATCCCTTGAGGCATCTCAGGGATCTCTTGATGAGAGGGGTCTCTTGTGTACTTCATCCTTTTCTTGGTGATGGGCTTGTCCTCATCAATGGGGGTATCTCCTTCTATGTCAACTCCAACTGAATAACAGAGGTGACAAATGAGATGAGGAAAGGCTAGCCTTGCCAAGGTGGAAGACTTGTCCGCCACTTTATAGAGTTCTTGGGCTATAACCTCATGAACTTCCACTTCTTCTCCAATCATGATGCTATGAATCATGATGGCTCGGTCTAGAGTAACTTCGGACCGGTTGCTAGTGGGAATGATTGAGCGTTGAATGAACTCTAACCATCCTCTAGCCATGGACTTGAGGTCATGCCTTCTCAATTGAACCGGCTTGCCTCTTGAATCTCTCTTCCATTGTGCGCCCTCTTCACATATAACTGTGAGGACTTAGTCCAACCTTTGATCAAAGTTGACCCTTCTTGTGTAAGGATGTTCATCTCCTTGCATTATAGGCAAGTTGAACGCCAACCTTACACTTTCCGGACTAAAATCCAAGTATTTCCCCCGAACCATAGTAAGATAATTCTTTGGATCCGGGTTCATACTTTGATCATGGTTCTTTGTGATCCATGCATTGGCATAGAACTCTTGAACCATCAAAATTCCGACTTGTTGAATGGGGTTGGTAAGTACTTCCCAACCTCTTCTTCGGATCTCATGGCGGATCTCCGGATATTCACCCTTTTTGAGTGAAAAGGGGACCTCGGGGATCTCCTTCTTCAAGGCCACAACTTCATAGAAGTGGTCTTGATGCACCCTTGAGATAAATCTATCCATCTCCCATGACTCGGAGGTGGAAGCTTTTGCCTTCCCTTTCCTCTTTCTAGAGGTTTCTCCGGCCTTGGATGCCATAAATGGTTATGGAAAACGAAAAAGCAACGCTTTTACCACACCAAACTTAAAAGGTTTGCTCGTCCTCGAGCAAAAGAAGAAAGAAGAGAGTAGAAGAAGAAGAAATGAGGGAGAAGGGAATGGCTTAGTGTATTCGGCCAAAGAAGGGGGAGAAGTGGTGTTTAGGTTGTGTGAAAATGAAAGAGTGAAGAAGGGTATTTATAGGAGAGAGGGGAGATGGAGTTCGGCCATGTATGGGTGGGTTTGGGAGGGAGAGTGGTTTGAATTTGAAGGGTGAGGTTGGTGGAGATTTATGAAGGATGGATGTGAGTGGTGAAGAGAAAGATGGGATTTGATAGGTGAAGAGTTTTTGGGGGAGAGATATTGAGGTGATTGGTGAATGGGGGAAGAAGAGAGAGAGTGGTGGTGGGGTAGGTGGGGATCCTGTGGGGTCCACAGATCCTGTGGTGTCAAGGAAAAATCATCCCTGCACCAAATGTTGCTCAAAATCACGTTTTGAGCCATTTCTGGCGTTAAACGCCGGGCTGGTGCCCATTCCTGGCGTTTAACGCCAGGTTCTTGCCTTTTTCTGGCGTTTAACGCCAGTCTGGTGCCCCTTTCTGGCGTTAAACGCCCAGAATGGTGCCAGACTGGGCGTTAAACGCCCAACTGCTAGGCTTACTGACGTTTGAACGCCAGCAACATCTTCCTCCAGGGTGTGCTGTTTTTCTTCCTGTTTTTCATTTTGTTTTTGCTTTTTTCATTGATTTTGTAACTTCTTATGATCATCAACCTACAAAAAACATAAAATAACAAAAGAAAATATATAAAATATAATCATTGGGTTGCCTCCCAACAAGCGCTTCTTTAATGTCAGTAGCTTGACAGATGGCTTCTCATTGAGCCTTACAAATGATCAGAGCAATGTGGGAACCTCCCAACACCAAACTTAGAGTTTGAATGTGGGGGTTCAACACCAAACTTAGAGTTTGGTTGTGGCCTCACAACACCAAACTTAGAGTTTGACTTTGGGGGCTCTATTTGTCTCTGATTTGAGGGAAGCTCTTCAAGCTTCATCTCCATGGTGACAGAAGGATATCCTTGAGCCTTAAACACAAAGGATTCTTCATTCACTTGAATGATTAGTTCACCCCTATCAACATCAATCACAGCCTTTGCTGTGGCTAGGAAGGGTCTGCCAAGGATGATGGATTCATCCATGCACTTCCCAGTCTCTAGGACTATGAAATCAGTAGGGATGTAATGGTCTTCAACTTTTACCAAAACATTCTCTACAAGTCCATGAGCTTGTTTTCTTGAGTTGTCTGCCATCTCCAATGAGATTCTTGCAGCTTGTACCTCAAAGATCCCTAGCTTCTCTATTACAGAGAGAGGCATGAGGTTCACACTTGACCCTAAGTCACACAGGGCCTTCTTGAAGGTCATGGTGCCTATGGTACAAGGTATTGAAAACTTCCCAGGATCTTGTCTCTTTTGAGGTAATTTCTGCCTAGACAAGTCATCCAGTTCTTTGGTGAGCAAGGGAGATTCATCTTCCCAAGTCTCATTTCCAAATAACTTGTCATTTAGCTTCATGATTGCTCCAAGATATTTAGCAACTTGTTCTTCAGTGACATACTCATCCTCTTCAGAGGAAGAATACTCATCAGAGCTCATGAAAGGCAGAAGTAAGTCCAATGGAATCTCTATGGTCTCATTTTGAGCCTCAGATTCCCATGGTTCCTCATTGGAGAACTCAGAGGAGGTTGGTGCACGCCCATTGAGGTTTTCCTCAGTGGCGTCCACCTCCTCTCTTTCCTCTCCATATTCGGCCATGGTTATGGCTTTGCACTCTCCTTTTGGATTTTCTTCTGTATTACTTGGGAGAGTATTAGGAGGGAGTTCAGTAACTTTCTTGCTCAGCTGACCCACTTGTCCTTCCAAATTTCTGATGGAGGACCTTGTTTTATTCATGAAACTTTGAGTGGTTTTGATTAGATCAGAGACCATGGTTGCTAAGTCAGAGGTATTCTGCTTAGAACTCTCTGTCTGTTGCTGAGAAGATGATGGAAAAGGCTTGTTATTGCTAAACCTGTTTCTTCCACCATTATTGTTATTGAAACCTTGTTGAGGTCTCTCTTGATTCTTCCATGAGAAATTTGGGTGATTTCTCCATGAAGAATTATAGGTGTTTCCATAGGGTTCTCCTAGGTAATTCACCTCTTCCATTGAAGGGTTCTCAGGATCATAAGCTTCTTCCTCAGATGAAGCTTCCTTAGTACTGCCAGGTGCATTTTGCATTCCAGACAGACTTTGAGAAATTAAATTGACTTGTTGAGTCAATATCTTGTTCTGAGCCAGTATGGCATTCAGAGTATCAATCTCAAGAACTCCTTTCTTCTGATTAGTCCCATTGTTCACAGGATTCCTTTCAGAAGTGTACATGAATTGGTTATTTGCAACCATTTCAATTAGCTCTTGAGCCTCTGCAGGCGTCTTCTTCAGATGAAGAGATCCTCCAGCAGAGCTATCCAAAGACATCTTGGATAGTTCAGAGAGACCATCATAGAAGATACCTATGATGCTCCATTCAGAAAGCATGTCTGAGGGACATTTTCTGATTAATTGTTTGTATCTTTCCCAAGCTTCATAGAGGGATTCTCCATCCTTCTGTCTGAAGGTTTGGACTTCCACTCTAAGCTTACTCCATTTTTGAGGTGGAAAGAACTTTGCCAAGAAGGCATTGACTAGCTTTTCCCAATAGTCCAGGCTATCTTTAGGTTGTGAGTCCAACCATATTCTAGCTCTGTCTCTTACAGCAAAAGGGAATAGCATCAGTCTGTAGACCTCAGGGTCAACCCCATTAGTCTTGACTGTGTCACAGATTTGCAAGAACTCAGCTAAAAACTGATGAGGATCTTCCATTGGAAGTCCATGGAATTTGCAATTCTGTTGCATTAGAGAAACTAATTGAGGCTTAAGCTCAAAGTTGTTTGCTCCAATGGCAGGGATAGAGATGCTTCTCCCATAGAAGTTGGGAGTAGGTGCAGTAAAGTCACCCAGCACCTTCCTTGCATTGTTGGCATTGTTGTTGTTTTCGGCTGCCATGTGTTCTTCTTCTTTGAAGAATTCGGTCAGGTCCTCTAAAGAGAGTTGTGCTTTGGCTTCTCTTAGCTTTCGCTTCAAGGTTCTCTCAGGTTCAGGGTCAGCTTCAACAAGAATGCCTTTGTCTCTGCTCCTGCTCATATGAAAGAGAAGAGAAAAAGAAAATGTGGAATCCTCTATGTCACAGTGTAGAGATTCCTTGAGGTGTCAGAGGAAAAGAAAAGTAGAAGAAGGAAGTAGAAGAATTCGAACTTAATTAGATAGAGTTCGAATTGTGCATTAAGAATGAGTAGTACTCCATAAATAGAAGGATGTGGGAGGAGAGGAAGAAGATTTTCGAAAATTCAATTAAAAAGATTTTGAAAACATTTTGAAAAACACTTAATTGATTTTCGAAAATAAAAGTAAGAAAGA
The DNA here is from genome assembly GCF_014773155.1 of Arachis stenosperma. NCBI lineage: Eukaryota > Viridiplantae > Streptophyta > Magnoliopsida > Fabales > Fabaceae > Arachis > Arachis stenosperma. The sequence goes on from NC_080379.1 coordinate 68,359,432, forward strand.
AATCAAGTGATTTTTGAAAAAGGATTTGAAATTAGAAATCAAAAAGATTTGATTGAAAACTATTTTGAAAAAGATGAGGTTAAGAAGATATGATTAGTTTTTAAAGAGATGTGATTGAGAAGATATGATTTGAAAACAATTTTAAAAGATATGTTTTGAAAACAATTTTAAAGGATTTGATTTTGAAAATTAGTGACTTGCCTAACAAGAAAAGATATGATTCAAACATTAAACCTTTCTCAACAGAAAAGGCAACAAAATTGAGATGTTCAATCAAATCATTAATTGTTAGTAAGTATCTTTGAAAAAAAAAGAAATTGATTTTGAAAACATTTGATTGAAAAGATATGATTTGAAAAAGATTTGATTTTGAAAAACTTTGAAAACTTGAAAAAAATTTGATTTGAAAAACAAAATCTTCCCCCTAGCACCATCCTGGCGTTAAACGCCCAGAATGGTATACATTCTGGCGTTTAATGCCCAAAATGCACCCTTTTTGGGCGTTAAACGCCCAACCAGGTACCCTGGCTGGCGTTTAAACGCCAGTCTGTCTTCTTCACTGGGCATTTTTGAATGCCCAGCTTTTTCTGTATAATTCCTCTGCAGTATGTTCTGAATCTTCAATTCTTGTATTATTGACTTGAAAAGACACAAATTAAAATTATTTTTGGATTTTTTTAATAATCAAAATGCAACAAGAATCAAATATCAATGCATGCAAGACACCAAACTTAGCAGTTTGTTTACTATTGACACTATATGAGACGCATAAACACTCAAGCCAAAAGAATTCAAAGATCAGAGTAAGAAATCATCAAGAATTACTTGAAGATCCTTAAGACACATGAATGAATGCATGCAATTGACACCAAACTTAAGATGAGACACTAGACTTAAGCAAGAAACATCAAATATTTTTGGTTTTTATGATTTTGTGATTTTTTTGTGTTTTTTTTTTCTCGAAAATTAAGTGGAAAAAGATATCAAAATTCTTAATGAGAATTCCAGGAATCAGTGCAATGCTAGTCTAAGACTCCGGTCCAGGAATTAGACATGGCTTCACAGCCAGCCAAGCTTTCAAAGAAAGCTTCGGTCCAAAACACTAGACATGGCCAAAGGCCAGCCAAGCCTTAGCAGATCACTGCTCCAAAAGCAAGATTGATAAAAATCATCAAGCTCTTGTGATGATAAGTTGAAACCTCGGTCCAATGAAATTAGACATGGCTTCTCAGCCAGCCAGATTTCAACAAATCATCATGAAACTCTAGGATTCACCTTCAAGAATTTCGAAAAAAAAAAAATACCTAATCTAAGCAACAAGATGAACCGTCAGTTGTCCATACACAAACAATCCTTGGCATTGTTACCAAAAGCTTGCTCAAAACTTGAACAATCCCCGGCAACGGCGCCAAAAACTTGGTAGCGCGAAATTGTGATCACTACTTTGTCCATATTCAAATAATCCCCGGTCATGAACCCCAAGAACTTGGTGCTCAATACCATGGCATAAACACAACTTCGCACAACTAACCAGCAAGTGCACTGGGTCATCCAAGTAATACCTTACGTGAGTAAGGGTCGATCCCACGGAGATTGTTGCTATGAAGCAAGCTATGGTCATCTTGCAAATCTTAGTCAGGCAGACTCAAATAGATATGATGATGAACGAAAATAACATAAAAGATAAAGATAGAGATACTTATGTAATTCATTGGTAGGAACTTCAGATAAGCGCATGAAGATGCCTTCCCTTCCGTCTCTCTGCTTTCCTATTGTCTTCATCCAATCCTTCTTACTCCTTTCCATGGCAAGCTCGTGTAGGGTTTCACCATTGTCAGTGGCTACCTCCCATCCTCTCAGTGAAAGCGATTGGCATATGCCCTGTCACGGCATAGCGGAATTCAGCTGTCGGTTCTCGGTCAGGCCAGAATAATATCCATTGATACTTTTGCGTCTGTCACTAACGCCCCGCCTGCTAGGAGTTTGAAGCACGTCACAGTCATTCAATCATTGAATCCTACTCAGAATACCACAGACAAGGTTAGACCTTCCGGATTCTCTTGAATGCCGCCATCAGGTCCTGCCTATACCACGAAGATTCCGATTAAAGAATCCAAGAGATATTCACTAGAGCCTTGATTGCTTGTAGAACAAGAATGGTTGTCAGTCACCTTGTTCATAGGTGAGAATGATGATGAGTGTCACGGATCATCACATTCATCAAGTTGAAGAACAAGTGATATCTTAGAACAAGAACAAGCGGAATTGAATGGAAGAACAATAGTAATTGCATTAATACTCGAGGTACAGCAGAGCTCCACACCTTAATCTATGGTGTGTAGAAACTCCACCGTTGAAAATACATAAGAACAAGGTCTAGGCATGGCCGTGAGGCCAGCCTCCCAATGATCTAAGATAGCATAAAACTCAAAGATAGCTACCAAGATCCCTTTATGAAAATACAATAGTAAAAGGTCCTACTTATAGAAAACTAGTAGCCTAAGGTGTACAAAGATGAGTAAATGACATAAAAATCCACTTCCGGGCCCACTTGGTGTGTGCTTGGGCTGAGCAATGAAGCATTTTCGTGTAGAGACTCTCCTTGGAGTTAAACGCCAGCTTTTATGCCATTCTGGGCGTTTAACTCCCATTTAGGTGCCAGTTCCGGCGTTTAACGCTGGAATTTCTTGAGGTGACTTTGAACGCCGGTTTGGGCCATCAAATCTTGGGCAAAGTATGGACTATCATATATTGCTGGAAAGCCCAGGATGTCTACTTTCCAACGCCGTTGAGAGCGCGCCAATTGGGCTTCTGTAGCTCCAGAAAATCCACTTCGAGTGCAGGGAGGTCAGAATCCAACAGCATCTGCAGTCCTTTTTAGTCTCTGGATCAGATTTTTGCTCAGATCCCTCAATTTCAGCCAGAAAATACCTGAAATCACAGAAAAACACACAAACTCATAGTAAAGTCCAGAAAAGTGAATTTTAACTAAAAACTAATAAAAATATACTAAAAACTAACTAAAAGATACTAAAAACATACTAAAAATAATGCCAAAAAGCGTACAAATTATCCGCTCAACAGTTAAGAAAAGAAACAAATGAGCTTAATGAAGTCCTCTAATTAAATGCTTGTGGTGCTTATGTATCAAGTGGTAATACTTGAAAACAAAGCATTTAGAAGTCGTAGCTTTGTTATTAACTCATGGGGCAAAGCACCCAAAAGGAGAAGCTAAAAAAAAAAATTCAAAAGCTTGTTTCAAGGAAAAATTATAAGAAAAAGATTTCATAAAAGAAGCTAGATAGAAGCATCAATCATTTACATCTCTTTTGTAATTGTAGCATGCATAGAAAACTAGCTTACCATGAACATTAACTTGCTACTCTTCTTACCTTGGATTGTCAATTTCTATTGCATGATTCTTTTCTTGCTTGGGGACAAGCAAGGTTTAAGTTTGGTGTTGTGATGACAAGTCATCATATACCCATTTTCTATGCTTTTTCATACAAGAAATTGATGATTTGTGCTTAAATATTGAATGCTTTTGTGCTTAAATGATATATTTTCTTGATCTTTTAATTTTATAAATCTTGTAGGAAAAAAAGAAGAAAAAAAAGCAAAGAAGCACAAAAAAGGAGAAAAAAAGAGCTTTGGGACACACTTTGAAGTTGGAGCACACTTTGGAGGCTTAGGCCACGCTTTTAAAAGCGTGGCCCATTACCAAATTAATGAAGAATAGGCAAACAGCACACACTGCCCTGCTCTTGCCAAGGGCAGGGCAGAATCGTGATGCAAAGTGAGGTTGGAAGCAAGAATTTTCGCTAAGGTAAAATCTGGGCGCTCACAGCATGACCATGCCTCCTTCAAAGGGCTATAACTTGAGCTACAGACATCCAATTGATGTGCTTCTAGTTGCGTTGGAAAGCTGACATTCAGAGCTTTCCAACGAAATATAGCAATCCATATTTGGCGTAGAATTGAGGCAGGAACGAAAGGCATCTTTAAGGGCCAAAAATAAGCGAAAATAAACCAATGTGCTTCCACCAAGGTTCGAAGCTGGAACCTCACCCCAAAGCAAAGTGGCGCTCAATTTTCTGCCCTGCCCTCTTGGAGGGCAGGGCAATGTCGTGCTCTTCATGGAAAATCAAGGAAAAAATTGCTCCTCAAGTGCTTTCACCAAGTTTCGAACCAAGCACCTAAGGGGAGTGAGGAGCGCATCATGATACGGTCCAAGGAAGTGAGTGCGCAAGACACACATGCAAGGCAACATTGCCCTGCCCTCCACAAGGGCAGGGCAGCATCTTCACACACCAAGCTCGCACGCACAAGCATCCTGCAGCGCACCACGCCCGCACCAAGGCCGCACACACCAAATCCTGCCCTGCCCTCCACAAGGGCAGGGCAACCTCCTGGGAGCATCATGGGCCAAATCCAACCAAAATCTCATTTAAATTCAATTCCTCTCCAAATTGAATCAAGGCCATGCAAACCCATTTCTCCTCAAATCCAAAGCAAGCTAAGCCCACATCATCACTCAAAGGCACAATAACAAGCTAGAATTAGGATTTTCATTTGTTTTAATTTCATTTTCATTTTTCATTTTGTAAAGCCTATATAAAGGCATCAATTCCATCTTTGTAGGGAGAGCTCTTTCCTTTATTTTTTTCTGTCTTAAATCTGGGATTGAGAGTGAAGGAATTCTGTTTCCCTCTTGGTCTAAGATTTCTCTTGTTATTCTTCTGCAAAATTTCAGTGAATTAAGGATTTCTCTTGTTTTGAACCAAAACTCTCTTTACTGCTTTCATCTTCTTTCCATCTGCAATTGTTCTTGGTTGGATCAAGGAAGGGAGTGAGATCTAGACTTGTTTTCTAGTCTCTTTGATTCCCTGAGATCTTCAATTTTATTTTGCAATTGAGTTCTTAGCTGCTCTTCTGTTTTTACTGTTCCATTGGCTTTCAATTTACTTTCAAGCAATTTAATTCTTCTGCACTTGTTCTTCATTTTACATTTCTGTTCATGATCCCAATTTACTTTCCTGCAAGTTAAGCTTTCTGCAAGAGTTCTAAGTTTTGATCTATTGCTCTCTTTAATTTCCAGCACCCAACCCCCTTTACTTTTGATGCAATTTATATTTCTTGCAATTTAAGTTTCAGCTATTTTACTTTTTTGTTCTTTAAGTTACTTGCAATTTTACTTTCTGCAACTTTAAATTCCCTGTCATTTATAATTCTGTTGGCTACACTTCATCCAAATTCACCTCAATGATAGCTTGACTAAACTAATCACCCACTAAAGTTGCTTGATCCATCAATCCCTGTGGGATCGACCTCACTCTAAGTGAGTTATTACTACTTGATGCGACCCGGTATACTTGCCGGTTGGATATGTGTGTTGGAAATTCGTTTTTCCACAAAAACACCATCAGGGCTCGCCCCTTTTTTCTTGACAAAAATGATGAGCCTGCGTTTCCTCTTGAATGGCAAAAGAATGTGACAGTGTCTCGTTATACATGGAAGATGCTTGACGAGGTTGAGCGGGCTTTTGTGATTGTTCTAGAGGACATATGGGGGGAACCTCCCCATCTTGATACCAAAAAGTTTCTGAGGGAACTGTCCCTGGTCTGAACTATGTTGGGTAGTGTCTGACTTGTTTTTATCCTTTGTTTCTTAGCTTTTCTTCCTCTTATTTTGTGATTGTAATCCTTTACTGTGGTTTATTCTGTTTTTCAGAGATGTCAAAAAATAATGATTCCATGAAGGCCTTCGAAAAGGCAAGGAAGGCTGCTGCTGCTCAAAACTTATCAGCCAAGGCGGCAAGAGAGAGGTCTTCTCAAGTTCAGGTGAAGCCACCCGTGTCGAGTTCACCCGGGCCGAGGAGGGTCATCCCTACTCCCTGGGTTCATCTGGCTGACCCTCCACAAACTTCAGCTGCTGCTTCTGGCGCTCCTCCTCTAAAAAAGCAAAAAACATCTGAGCCTTTTAACCTTGATGCCCCTTATTTTGATGCCGTTGTGTTTGTCGACCAGCAAATTGCCCCCTATGGAGGTCTTTCAATGGATGATGTGTCCATTCTTCATCACCTGGAGTTCATAACTTGAAGCAGTGTGAAAATGGCTCATATGGGTACGTCTCTTTTTCGAACTGCTCAGGGTATCCCGGTTCATGCTTCAAAGTCTTTTATGATGGAGGTTAAGTCGAAGTTTGATAGGATAAAAGGTTTGAAAGAGAGCTGGAGGTAAAGTTAGAGAAGGTGGAGAAAGAATTAGAGGGTGAAAAGGCTAGCTCTGTGGCTTTGGCGGCTTCTGTGAAGTTGGCTGAAGACACGGCGTTGAAGCACAAGGAGAGCTATATTTTGACCTACCGAGAAGTGGTGCGTCTCCGGGGTGATTTGGAGACTTCCTGGGATGATTATACCGAGCTCCAAGGTCACTTTGTGGGCAGCGTGACTGCGGCTTATGAGAACTTAAAGGAGCAGGTTCGGGTCCTTGCACCCGAGCTCGACCGCACTCTTTTCAGCCTTAATAATGTTGTGAGGGACGGTAAGATTGTTCCTGACGACCCTGACGATGATGATGTTGAACCTCTTCCTGCGCCTGCCGCCAAGGCTTCTGTTGTGCTGACTTCTTCAGCTCCTTCAGCCGGAATTGAGCCAGAACCTGACTGTCAAATTTTGAACTGGGAGGATGGGACAGTGGATGCTGTGCCTCTCCAAACTCATCCTCCTTCGCCCCATATTGATGCAGCAACTGGGAAACCTCTAGACCCTCTTTAGTTATTCCTGATATGTTTGCGTATGGCCCTACCTATGGGCTTTTGAACTTTTAGTTTTGTAAATGGTGTTTGTTGACTGTTGACACTCTCTTAGTTGCTCGTTTAGCAACTTTATTTTAAAAAACAAAGTGGTTTTCAGGCTTTTTGGGCTGACCTTGGTGGCCTCTGAAGCTTGCTATTATTATAATTTTGTGCTTTTATATCATGTATGTCCGCACTCGTTTTGGTACCTTTGTAGGCTTTGGGAGCGTTGGAACTTTGTCTGACCTGATTGGCTTGATTCATTTGCCTGATGTTATTTTCAGCAATTCATTTTGTTTGAACTTTGTTCAGGTCTTTGTTAGGAATTACCTTGCATAACGTTGAGGTTGCCGATTTCGTCAGGTCGGGTTTTGCCTAAGTTGTTGTTTGTAACCCTCTTTATTGGACCTCGTTTTAGGTCTCTTTCAGGGGTTACTTTTGTAGCTTTATGTTTTGGGCCGACTTCATCATGTCGGGCCCTTCCAAGTTATTTTGTAATCCTATTTCTTGGACCTTGTTCAGCTCTTTTAGGGATTACTTTTATAACTTTATGCTTTGGGCCAACTTCCTTACGTCGGGTCTTTCAAAGTTATTTTTGTAATCCTCTTTCTGGGATTACTTTTATAACTTTTATGTTTTGGGCCGACTTCATCATGTCGGGCCCTTCTAAGTTATAGTAATCCTCTTTTATAGGACTGGCCAGACCTCTTTCCAGGGATTTACTTATAACTTCAGTTTGTCGTGACTGGTCCGACTTCTTTACGTTGGCCAGTCTTTAAGTTATTTTATAGCAATCCATTTTATTAGGACCTCGTCAGGTCCTTTCTATGGATCACTTTCTATAACTTCTTGCATTATTCTGTTTTCATCTTTACCGATTTTGTAGAGATTTGGTTTCACCCTCGTTTGGTCGACCTTTCAATGAATTTGGTTTTCATCTTTGGTCTTTATCGTGATTGCACAGTGAATTTGACTTTTACTTTTTGCCGATCTGTAGCTTTATAATCGGATGATGAATGTTTCAGATTTAATACGGCTTGAGCATTTGTAGAAGATCTGAACAGATTTTATTCAAAAGAAAATGCAAATATATACATGCGGGAGGTTAATCCTCTAAGTTGGGTGATTTGTAGGTCTTGGCTTGGCGCCTCAGTAAAAAACCTTTTCAGGAAAAAGAGTGCACCCTATTCTAAGATCCTTTATCATCCCTAACTATAGTACCTTCTTAGGTTGCAGGCGTGCCATGACCTAGGAAGCTCTTGCCCATCGAGCTCGGATAGTCTGTAGTAGCCCATTCCAAGTACTTCTATGACTCGGTAGGGTCCTTTCCAGTTTGCTGCCAGCTTTCCTTCTCCAGGTCGGGTTGTTCTGATGTCATTTCGGATTAGGATGAGGTCGTTCTCAGCAAAAGCTCGCTATACTACCTTTTAATTGTATCTCGCAGCCATTCATCGTTTTAATGCTTCTTCCCTAATCCGAGCTCTTTCTCAGACTTCCAGAAGTAGGTCGAGTTCTTCCCTTTGAAGTTGAGCGTTGGCTTCTTCACTATAGTGAATCACTTTAGGCGACCTTTCTTCAATCTCCACTGGGATCATTGCCTCCGTTCCGTACGCTAATCGAAAGGGTGATTCCTTTGTGGTGGAATGTGGTGTTGTTCGATATGCCCATAGGATTTGTGGGAGCTCCTCGGCCCAGGCTCCCTTTGCATCCTGTAATCTCCGTTTCAGCCTAGCCAGTATGACTTTGTTGGCAGCTTTGGCTTGTCCATTGGCTTGGGGATGTTCTACAGAAGTGAATTGTTGTTTTATGTTCAAGTCGGCCACTAGCTTTCTGAAGCTTGCATCTATGAACTGGGTACCATTGTCTGTGGTGATGGAGTATGAAACCCCGAACCTTGTGACAATGTTCCTATATAGGACTTTCGACTTCTTTGAGCAGTGGCATTAGCTAGGGGTTCTGCCTCGATCCACTTTGTGAAATAGTCTATCCCCACTATAAAGAATTTAACTTGTCCCGATCCCTGGGGGAAGGGTCCGAGAAGGTCAAGTCCCCATTTTGCGAATGGCCAAGGCAACGGCGCCAATGTTCCATGGGTTACCTAAAACTGTAGGTTGATCTCAGACGAGATCTTCTGTACGGGTCGAAGCTGTTGTGTCTGACTTGTTGGACTTGGTGGTGGTGCTGATCCTTCATCCCCGGAGGGTGGGGTGTACCTGCAAGGGACTTCGATGCTTAAGTTAGCAAGGGTATTAAGCAGGTATTGAAGAGAATCAGAGTATGAGATATACCTGGGTGCTCCAGTGTATTTATAATGGTGTAGAGCGACCTTCTTAGATAAGATAAGTTAGTTATCTTATCTTATCTTTATCTTTTGAGTGAGGTCACCTTATCTTCAAGGGAACCGCCCTTCTTTGGACTTCCTTGGGATTTGGTGCGTGGTCCTCCATTTGGGCTCTTCTTTGGGCTTTTCTAGTGACTTGGCCAAGCTCTTTGAGAAGAGGTCGGATTATCCTAACCTGAAGAGGTCGTCGCTTTGTCTGTAGAACATCCTGGGTCAGACAGCTCGACCCTGGGTATGAACAGTATACTTCTTTAAGGTGCCTTTTGCGAGATGATTTAGAGATCCCTCTTCCTGCAAATCCTCCATTTATCATATGAACATGTCTCTCCGGGGTATGAGGTGGTTGTTTAGCTCTTCTGACCTCTTTGTCCCTTCTTCTTTTTCTAGGTTCATCTGCTTTGTTGGCTAAGTATCGATCTAATTGCCCTTCTCTTACCAATTTCTCTATGACATTCTTCAAGTCGAAGCACTCGTTGGTAGGGTGTCCGTAGATCCGGTGGTATTCGCTGTATTCTGTCCGACTTTCCCCTTCTTTTTTTTCTTTTGATTGGGCGAGGTGGTGGGATCTTCTCAGCGTGGCGTATTTCTCGGTAAACATCCACAAGAGACACCCGAAGAGGGGTGTAGTTGTGGTATTTTCTAGGCTTTTCTCCAGGTTGATCTTCTTTCTTTTTGGACTCTTTATCATTGTGCCAAAAGTGGTAGAAGAATCCAGGTTTTGAGGTCCCTCCTAATCGTAAATTCTCCTCCATGTTAATGTACATTTTTGCCTGCTCTTGTACCTCGTGCAGATATGTTGGATACTTTTTTTATATGGAGTGGCTGAAAGGTCCTTCTCGTAGGCCATTGATGAGACCCATGATAGCTGCTTCTGTTGGTAGACTTTGTATGTCCAGACATGCTTTATTGAATCTTTCCATGTAGTTTCGAAGACTCTCCCGATCTCCTTTCTTGATCCCTAATAGGCTTGGGGCGTGTTTCGCTTTGTTCTTCTGAATGGAGAATCTGGCAAGAAACATTTTGGCTAAGTCATCAAAACTTGTGATGGATCTAGGAGGCAAACTGTCGAACCACTTAATTTTTGTCTTTGTTAGGGTAGTCGGGAAGGCTTTGCATCGAATAGCATCCGAGGTGTCAGTGAGATACATTCTACTTCTGAAATTGCTGAGATGATGGCTTGGATCAGAGGTACCGTCATAGGGGGTCATGTCGGGAGCTTTAAAATCCTTTGGAACTTTGGTTTTCTTGATCTCTATGGTGAAGGGATCTTGATCCTTGTGAGCATTGTCATCGTGTCCAGGCTGAACGGTTTTGGTTTTAAGGTCGGCTTCGAGTTTTAGGAGCTTGTCCTCTAGCTCTCGGCGTCACCTAGTTTCTCTCTGGAGGTTTGTTTTGGCTTCGCGCAGGTGTTCGGCCTCCTATTCGAGTTGCTTGAGGCGATCCTGCTGTTCTCAGAGGGCGTCTAAGATTTCTATGTTTTGAGAATGCTTGTCGCCATTTGTTTGAGGTGTATCTTTTAGTGTGATGTCCGCGTTCTTATGCGGCGTCCTATTTTCTAGATCAGAGTCGTGGTTGTTATCAAGGTTGTCCGCCATGATAATGGGATGACTTCCAGGTTCCCCGGCAACAGCGCTAATGTTCCGAGGGTTACCTGAAACTGTAGGTCGATCTCGGACGAGATCTGCGATGGTGGCCGGAGCTGTTGTGTCCGACTTGTTAGACTTGGTGGTGTTGTTGATCCTTCGTCACCGGAGGGTGGTGGTACCTGCAAGAGACTCTGATGCTTAAGTTAGCACGGGTTTTAAGCAGATTTTTTAGTAGAATCCGAGTATGAGTTATACCTGGGTGCTCTAGTGTATTTATAATGTTGTAGAGTGACCTTTTCTAGATATAACAGTTATCTTATCTTATCTTTGAGTGGAGTTATCTTATCTTTAAGGGAACCGCCCTTATCTTTCTAGGCTCTTGCCGCCTTTAGATTTGGGCTGTGTCCCTTCGTTTGGGCCTACCTGGGCCTCTTATGGCAATTTGGCCGAGCTTTTTGTGAAGAGGTCGGGGAGCCTGACCTAAGGAGGTCGGTCGTTTTCCCTTCAATCAACTCGGGTCACATTGCTCGACCCAAGGTATGAACAATACCTTTTTAGGTGAGGTGAAGATGGTCGGTTACATTCTGTTGATCATCTGAAATGAAGAGCAGTTATTAGGTTTTAATAAGAGATAATGCTTTGGTTGGACGTTCATATTCGGGATGTAGTCCCTTGAGTTGTCTGTAACGTATAACGTCGAGTTTTAACGTAAACGGCCAAGTTATGGTGCATAACGCCGAGTTATATTATCGGATTTGTAACAGTCGCATCAACTACGATTTTACATCGTCATGTATTTAACAAAAACTAAGATCTTAATTCACAAAACCTACGTTGTAGATTGAAAAATTCTGAACAAAGTACACAAAATTTAGCACAATGTAGAGAAAAAACAAAAGAGAATGAAGAAAAAAGTGTCAAGAGTGAGAATTCACAAAAATTATGTTGTAAATTGAAAAATTCTGAACAAAGCACACAAAATTTAGCACAATGTAGAGAAAAATCGAAAGAGAAAGAAGAAAAAAGTGTCAAGAGTTAGTCGTTATTCATTAAAGGAGAGAGAGAGGGGGGAGGCTTGTGTGTAGGATTTTATTTTTAACAACTTTGTTGGTGAAAAGACTTTGACACCTAGCATTTCTGGATAATAATATTTTATCTGAATTAATATAATTATTTATTTCATCAAATTAAAAAAATAATTAAATAATTCCTTAGAAAAGATTAGAATACTTGTTGGTGTCTGACGCCAAAGGTTTAATACTAAGTAGTAGTAAATTAGTCACACTAAATTTACTAATCAAGATTTGCATCTAGCAATACTCCTTAACGACCCGATAGTATAAAGTAATATATTTTAAATAAGAACTCGAGAAGAACAAAGTATAATTCATTCCATCTTACCAATTTTAGGTTAATCCTTAGAGTATGATTTAAATGTCAAACTCTAACTTGTCACGATTATTATAATGAACTGTGAATAACTTAAGAAACTCATTACTTCATTTATTCAATCCCCTTGACCAAGATTTTTTTATGTTAGTCATTATAACCATAGATCTCAAACTCTTTATAGAGAATTGATAGATTCTTTATTGACTAATCATTAATTCTACAAGTATTTAAATCATATCTAATATTTATTCAACTAGCACCTTACGATATTAGGTGTCTAAAATTAAAGTATAATAAATAAATTGTTATTTACCATGACAGTTATAGGTCAAAAGAAACTCTAGTTCCATGTTCATCTTAAGAATATCCTATTGATAAATATGCAATAATTATAACCATTAGAAATTATCAAAGTGAGCCAATTCAATGGTCATATCTCTATATGTACTATTTATATATAAAATTTACTAAATGAGATTTATTGATTTTCTTCTAATGAAGACCATTATATGAATATATATTGATCTATCTATATTATTAGTGTCCTTTTAATAATTCTATAACAAAAAATAGTTTTGATTAAATTATAAAAAATTATCTCTCATTATTATTATTATCACTATCATAATGATAAATATCTAAATTTAATCAAGAACTTTATTGTATTAACTCTTTAATTAAAAAATACATACAATAACATAACAAATTATTTAAAATATAATAAGATAATCATGTTAAGTAACAAATTGGAATATCATCCAAGAACAGCTAATTATTAGTTGGGCCCCAAACAAACCAAAAAATTCATCCAAAATTAATTGAAAAGTGTTTCGAGGGTTACCTGAAACTGTAGGTCGATCTCGGACGAGATCTGCGGTGGTGGCCGGAACTGTTGTGTCTGACTTGTTGAACTTGGTGGTGCTGTTGATCCTTCATCACCGGAGGGTGGTGGTACCTGCAAGAGACTCCGATGCTTAAGTTAGCAGAGGCTTTAAATAGGTTTCTTAGTAGAATTCGAGTATGAGTTATACCTGGGTGCTCCAGTGAATTTATAATGTTGTAAAGTGACCTTTTCTGGTGATAAGATAGTTATCTTATCTTATCTTTGAGTGGAGTTATCTTATATTTAAGGGAACCGCCCTTATCTTTCTAGGCTTGGGCTGCCTTTGGACTTGGGTCGTGTTCCTCCGTTTGGGCCCTTTTTGGGCTCTCCTGGTGATTTGGCCGACCTCCTTTGAGAATAAGTCAGGTAACCTTAACCCGAAGAGGTCGGTTGACTTGCCTTCAGTTAGCCTGGGTCATACAGCTCGACCTAGGGCATGAACAGTGCCCCTGCTTGAGCGCAGTCTTTCTTTTTGAGGCCGAGTCCTTTTTTAGGACTTCAATCCTTCTTTGAAGAATGCGAGCTCGAGCACTTTGGTTGATTCCGCTGAGACTTCTTGAATGCGAAGCGTTTTTCCTTCACTCCTTTTAGTTTGAAACACGCGTTTTTGCATTTGTATTCTTTCTTGGGAACGTGCGAGGGTTTTTAAAGCCCATTAACTCCTCTTTTTGCCGTTTGCCTCTTTTCATTTCATTTTGAATTTCCAAAAGACTTTGCTTTCAGTTTCTTCTTCTCTTGCTTGCTGTAACTCCATCTTTTACCCTTCTGTTCTTTGCGTCTTCGTGCTTCCCTTTTCTTTTACTCGAGAGGTGACTTGCTGGTGTCGTTCCAGTTTGCTTGCTTCAATCCCTATTCAGTTTATCGTCTCCTGTCTACTCAGGTTGGTCTTCCACCTTCCTCTCTTTACGCCGTCTTTTTCTGTGTTTGTTTGGGTCGAAAAGGTTTTGACTTTTGCTTAGATTTATGTTGGAAAGTTTGAATCTTTGTTATGTCTGATCGTGGTTTTGATGCATGTTTTGGTTTTGATTTGCTGATTTTTTGTTGGCTGTTCTTTGAATAATGAGATGTTCTTCTCTGAAAAAGTTTGCGCCTTTTTTATGATTTCTGCGTGGTATGATGGTTTCTTCTGCTGCGTTGTATGGATCGTCTTTTACCATAATAGGATTTGATCTTCTTTGTGTCTTTTTGTGGAATGGTGTTAGGGTTTTAGGTTTTGTACTGTCGATTCTGATTCTGTACTGCTACATGGTGTTTCTGCCTTTTGTATTCTTGCCTTACTGCCTCCAAAGGATGCCCCTGGACTTCTGGTGTGAGTCCTTGGGGTTTCCTTTCGCTACTGTATCTGACGTCTAACATCTGCATGCTTTTAGTTCGAGTTGTATCCATATGTGCCTAAACTGCTCTCTTTGGCTTGCCCGAGCTGTTTGATTAGTAACCCATTTTCCTTTTTCTTACTGTAGGACTAGTTAACCTATGTCTTCTCACAAAAATATTGTCGAGACATCCTCCAAAGTCCCCAAGGGCATGTCTGACTGGCTGGACTCCCTTATCCTGATGTGTGTTTCAGTGGTTAATTCTAAATACTGCGTGGAGCTTAGAAAACATCACCGGATCTGTAGTAGCAGGGATCAGGAGAAGAACTACGAGTTGGTAGCGCCTAACCCTGACGAGAGGGTTTGCTTTCCTTTTCCGACATAGGGGGAACGTCCCTTCTTTTTTGCTTATGACTTCTTTTTTAGCCAAATGAACATTACCCTTCCTTTTACCTCCTTCGAGACTGATTTGTTGTGGTAATGTAATGTAGCTCCATCCCAACTCCATCCGAACTCCTGGGGCTTCATTAAGATTTTTCAGTTGTTGTGCCAAGAATTGGATATCAAGCCGACTCAAACTCTCTTTCTTTACCTCTTTGTTTTGACCAAACCTGGGATTTCTTCCAAAAGGAAAGCTTTCTGAATTTCTTTCTGGTCTGCCCAAAGAAAGAAAGTATTTTCTATGTATGACAAGTTCTTTAGAGA
Organism: Arachis stenosperma; assembly: GCF_014773155.1. Lineage (NCBI taxonomy): Eukaryota > Viridiplantae > Streptophyta > Magnoliopsida > Fabales > Fabaceae > Arachis > Arachis stenosperma. The sequence goes on from NC_080379.1 coordinate 68,374,444, forward strand.
CTTTAAAAACTACTTTTTCAAGGTCTAAGCTGTTGAGGGAGCTCAACCTTTTTTCTTAGAGCCGAATAATGAACCTGCCTTCCCTTTATGTTGGCAAAAGAATGTTGTAGTATCTAGATATTCGTGGGAGATTCTAGATGAGGTCGAGCAGGCCTTTGTGAATGTGTTTGAGGAGAATTGGGGGCAACCTCCCCATCTCGACATAAAGAAGTTCTTAGGGGATCCCTCACTTCTCCGAGCTGAGCTGGGTAGTGGTCGACTTCTTTTTTCTCTACTTTGCTTTGTTTATTTGATTTTGTTTCTTTTCTTCCAGTTTTGTAACTTGGTTTTTGCTGTGTTTTTCAGAGATTGTAAAGAATAATGATTCCATGAAGGCCTTTAAGAAGGCGAGGAAAGTGACCGCGGCTCAGAACATCTCGCCCTAGACTGCGGGGGAAGGTTCTTCTCAGCTTCCCCCTAAGAGACCGACCTCAGACAGTCTTGGGCCGAGGAAGGTTATCCCTACTCCTCCAGTTTATTTGGTTGATCCTCCCTGATCAACTTCTGGTGCTACTTCTTCTCCCACTACTGGCCCTCCACCAAAGAGATAAAAAGCCGTTGAGCCCTTTAATTTGGATGCTCTTGATTTTGATGCTGTGGGGTTTGTTGATCATCAAATTGCTCCTTATGGTATTATTCCTACGGATGATGTATCCATTCTTCGCCATCTAGACCATTACTCGAAGTGGCATTAAGATGGCACATATAGGAGCAGCCTTATTCCGAACTGCCCAGGATGATACCGTTCATGCGACGAAGGCTTTTATGAAGGAGGCCAAGTCGGAGTATGATAGGATCAGAGGTTTGAAGGAGGAACTTGAGGTAAAGGTGGCAAAGCTGGAGAAGGATTTGGAAAATGAGAATACTCGGGTTACTACTGCGATGGCTTCTACAAACCTGGCTAAGGAGATGGCGCAGAAGCACAAGGAGGGCTATATCCTGACTTATGGTGAGATGATGGAGCTCAGGGAGAGGTTGGAATCTGCTCAAGCTTATTACACCGAGCTCCAGGGCCATCTCGTGGGTAGTGTGACTTCTACCTAAGAGAATTTGAAGGCTCAAATCCGAGTTCTTGCTCCCGAGCTCGACCTGGCTCTCTTCAGTTTGGACAATATTATAGAAAATGGGAAGATCGTCCCTGCCTCAGATGAAGATAATGATGATGTAGACCCTCCTCCTGCGCCATCCGCCAAAGCTTCTATTGCCCTGACTTCTCCAACTCCTGTATCTGAAGTCGGCCATCCCGAGTCGGATCCTGATGTTAAGATTCTGACCTGGCCAGATGGAACAGTTGATGTTATCCCTCTTACGACTCGTCCTCCTTCACCTCGAGATGCCGCCACTGGGGAGTCTTTGCATCCTTTGTAGTTTCTGACTTGCTTTTGTATCTTAATGGCCCGGCTTGTGGGTCTTTGAACTCTATTTTCCGTAGCTTGTAGTTTGTTTGACTGTGACATTTTAGTTGCTTTTTTCTTAGCAACTTTATTTAGAAAAACAAATGCCTTTGAACTCTTGAGGTCGACTCTTGGGTGTCCTTCTGAGTCTTTATTATAATGGCTTTGCTTTCTTTTTGCAAGTTTTTGGCACTTCCAAGCATCTTTAGAGTGTTAGAGTTTTGCTATCCAACCTCTTTTGATTGCATTTGTGACTGTTCTTTTTAGTATTCTCATGGAACACTTGCGGATTAATTTTGATGAGGTCTTGGCTTTTTCGGTCGAGTTGTGTCCCTTCTAGTGCACGCCTTCTATTTGGTCGGTTTCTATTATCGAACATTCTCAAGTTGTTTCTAGCAATCCATTTTTAATTAGACCTCGCTGGATCTCTTTTTATGGATTCGCTTTTTATAACTCTGTCGCTTTTCTTGGCTTTTGGGCTGACTTCTTCATGTCGATCCCTCCTACGTTATTTCTAGTAATCCATTTTTAATCAAGGCTGGCCAGGCCTCAGCTTATGGATTACTTTTTATAACTTTTTGTTGTTTTAATCATTCTGGTCCGACTTCTTCATGTCAGTCTGTCTCAAGTTATTTTTAGAAATCCATTTTTTCTCAAACCTCGTCAAGCCTCTTTCAATGGATTACTTTTTTATAACTTTTGTCGCTTTGGTCGATTGGTCCGACTTTTTCATGTCGGTCCGTCTCAAGTTATTTCTAGTAATCCATTTTTTAGTTAGGGCTGGCCAGGCCTCAGCTTATAGATTACTTTTTATAACTTTGTCGATTTTGTTGTGATCGGACGGTATGTTTGATTTTCATCTTGCCGACCTGTAGCTTTGTCTTGATCGAGTAGTGAATTTGGTTTTCACTTTTTGCCGATCTTTGTCGAATTTAGACGATGAATTCGGTTTTCATCGTGGTCGGGCGGTGAATTTGATTTTCACCTTGCCGACCTGTAGAGAGGCTTTGTAGAAAAAATCTAAAAAATTTTATTCAAATGGAAAGTAGACATGTAGGCATAATAATATATACATGTGGGAGCTTACCCTTCTAGATCTTGGTTTGGTGCCTCATTAAAAAATCTTTTCAGGAAAAAGAGTGCACCTTGGCCTAAGATCCTAACTATAATACCTTCTTAGGTTGCAGGCATGCCATGACCCTGGTAGCTCTCGCCCCTTGAGTTTGGACACCCTGTAGTAGCCTTTTCCCAGTACCACTGTGACTCGGTAAGGTCCTTTCCAGTTAGCTGCTAGCTTTCCCTCTCCTGATCGACTTGTTCCGATATTGTTTCGGATTAGGATGAGGTCGTTGTTGGCAAAGCTTCGCTGTACTACCTTCCGATTGCATCTTGAGGCCATTCGGCATTTTAACGCCTCCTCCCTGATCTGAGCTCTTTCCCAGATTTCTGGAAGTAGGTCGAACTCTTCCCTTTGAAGTTGGAAGTTGGCCTCTTCACTGTAGAAGATCGTTCTGGGGGACCCTTCTTCAACTTCCACTAGGATCATTACCTCCATTCTGTAAGCAAGTCGGAAGGGTGATTCCCTCGTCGTGGAGTGCAGAGTTGTCTGATATGCCCATAGGACTTGTGGGAGTTCTTCAGCCCAGGCTCCTTTTGCATCCTGTAGTCTCCATTTTAACCAGGCTAGTATGACTTTGTTGGCAGCTTCTACTTGTCCATTAGCCTGGGGTGTTCTACGGATGTGAATTGGTGCTTTATTTTCAAGTAAGCTACCATCTTCCTGAAACTCGCATCTATAAACTGAGTACCATTGTCTGTGGTGATGGAGTGGCTAACCCCAAACCTTGTGACAATATTTCTGTATAAGAACTTCTGGCTTCTTTGAGCAGTGGCATTAGCTAAGGGCTCTGCCTCAATCCATTTTGTAAAGTAATTGACCCCTACAATAAGGAACTTGACTTGTCCCGACCCTTTGGAAAAGGGTCCTAAGAGGTCGAGTCCCCATCTTACGAATGCCAAGGTGATGTTATGCTGATGAGTTCCTCTGGTGGGGTGATGTGGTAGTTAGCATGTTTCTGACATGGTGGACATGTCTTTACGAACTCGGTTGCTTTTTTCTGCAACGTCGGCCAAAAGAACCCGGCTCGGAGTACTTTTTGGAGAGGGCTCGTGATCCGAGGTGATTGCCACACATGCCGCTGTGTACTTCTTCCAAAACCTTCTTTGTGTTGCAAGTCGGCACACATTTTATCAGGAGTGTTGAAATCCCTCTTTTGTATAAAGTATTGTTTATGATTATGTAGTATTGTGCCTCCCGTTTTAGTCTCTTCGCCTCCTTCTTATCTGTAGGGAGTGTCTCCAATTTGAGGTAGTTGATTATGGGGGTCATCCATCCATGATCCTGACCTGTTATGGCTAGGACTTTTTCTTCCCCTGAGATTGATCGGCTTTGCAGTACTTCCTGGATGAGGCTTCTATTATTGACCCCTGGGTTGGCTGGCTAATTTTGAGAGTGCATTAGCTCGAGCATTCTGTTCTTGAGGTATATGGCGGACCTCATATTCCCTGAGCTGTCTAAGCTGTTCCCTAGTTTTGTCCAGGTATTTTTTCATGGTGGAGTCTTTAGCTTGGTAGCTCCCTGCTATTTGTGAGGTGACGACTTGCAAATCGCTAAAGATGATAAGCTTTTCAACTCCAACCTCCTTAGCCAACCTCAAACCAGCTAGCAATGCTTCGTATTTGGCTTGGTTTGTTTGACGCAGGGAACTCAAATTTTAGGGAGAGTTCGATTTAGGTTTCCTGGTCACTTTCTATTATCACACCTGCACCACTCCCGGTTTTGTTTGAAGAGCCGTCTACATAAAGATTCGATTTTATAGGAGTTCCCAGGGTGTTAGTATACTCAGCAATGAAGTCAGCCAAATAATGTGACTTGATGGCGGTCCGGGCTTCATATTGAAGATCGAACTCAGATAGCTCGACTGCCCATTGTAGGATTCTTTTAGCTAGATCTGTCTTCTATAGAATGCCTTTTATGGGCTAGTTGGTCCGAACTTTAATGCTTTGAGCTTGAAAATATGGCAAAGTCATCGGGAGGTTAGTATGAGAGCATAGGCAAACTTTTCTATTTTTCGGTAGTTCAGTTCAGACCCTTGTAGGGCTTTGCTAATGAAGTAGATGGGTTGTTGTCCACTTTCATCCTCTCTGATTAGTGCAGAGGCTATTGCCCGATTTCCTACTGCGAGGTATAATACAAGTGGTTTTCCTTCCCGTGGTCGAGTTAGACTAGGTGGTTGTCCTAGGAACCTTTTGAAATCTTGGAAAGCTTATTCACATTCTGGTGTCCATTCGAACCTCTTTCCCTTCCTTAGTATGGCGTAAAAGGGGAGAGATCTAATGGCCGATCCGGCTATAAATCTGTACAAGGCTGGCAGTCTTCCGTTGAGTTGTTGTACCTCTTTGACGCAGGTCAGACTCTTCATGTCTAATATGGCCCGGCATTTATCCGGGTTTGCCTCAATTCCTCAATCTGTTAGCAGAAAACCCAGAAATTTGCCAGCTTCTACTGCAAAGGTACACTTTGCAGGGTTAAATCACATGTCATGCCTTCTTATGGTGTCGAACACTTAGGCGAGATTAGACAGTAACGACTCCTCATTTTGTGTTTTCACGAGCATGTCGTCCACGTATACCTCCATGAGTTTCCCGATATGGTCTGTGAAGACTTTGTTCATTAATCTTTGGTTGGTGGCTCCTGCGTTTTTGAGTCCGAATAGCATGACAACATAATAGTAGTTTGCTTTTCGATCTCGCCCTCAGGTTGCAAAGGAAGTTCTTCCCGACCTCGAACTCCACCGAGCTCGATGGTGTGGATTTCTTCTCTTCTGCCCCTGAGGTTCAGACTTTCGTTGTAACAGCGTCGCGTTATTTTTTGGTCTCCTTTTATTGTAGCGATCCCCTCTAGAGTTTGGAACTTCATGCATAGATGTGGAGTTGAAACTACTGCTACGAGATGATTCAATGTTGCCCGACCTATCAAGGCGTTGTAGGCTGAGCTCACGTCGATTACAATGTAGTCTATGTTGAGTGTTCTTGATCGGGTTCCTTTTCCAAAGGTTGTGTGTAGTGAGATGTATCCAAGTCGTTGGATTGGAGTGTCTCCTAGTCCAAACAAGTTGTTCGGATATGCTTTGAGTTCTTTCTCTTACAGCCCGAGTTTATCGAAGGTGGGTTTAAACAAGATATCCGCCGAGCTTCCTTGGTCCAGCAGTGTGCGGTGGAGGTTAGCATTGGCCAATATGATAGTGATCACCATAGGATCGTCATATCCAGGGATGATGCCTGCCGCGTCTTCTTGGGTGAAAATAATAGTAGGGAGGTCGGGTGATCCTTCTCCTCCCTCGACATGATATACTTCTTTAAGGTCCCTTTTGCGATATGATTTTGAGATCCCCCCTCCTGCGAATCCTCCGTTTATCATATGAACGTGTCTCTCCGGGGTGCGAGGTGGTCGTACTCCTCGTCCGACCTCTTCGTCCCTTCTTCTTTTTCGGGGTTCATCCGATTTGCTGGCTAAATACCGATCTAGTCGTCCTTCTCTTACCAATTTCTCAATAACATTTTTTAAGTCGAATCACTCATTGGTAGGATGTCCATAGATTCGGTGATATTCACAGTATTCTGTTCGATTTCCTCCTCCTTTCTTACTTTTGAGTGGGCGAGGTGGTGGGATCTTCTCGGTATGGCATACTTCTCGGTAAACATCCACAAGAGACACCCGAATGGGGGGTGTAGTTGTTGTATTTTTTAGGCTTCCCACTGTATTGATCTTCTTTTTTCTTAGACTCCCTATCCTTATCCCGGGAGGAGTAAGAGAATCCGGATTTTGAGGTCTTTCCTAGTCTAGAGTTTTCCTCCATGTTGATGTACTTCTCAGCTTGTTCCTGTACTTCATCCAGAGATGATGGATGTTTCTTTAACATGGAGTGACTAAAAGGTCCTTCTCGCAGGCCATTGATGAGACCCATAATGGCTGCTTCTGTTGGTAGGCTTTGTATGTCCATGCATGCTTTGTTGAACCTCCACATGTAGCTACGAAGACTCTTCCGATCTCCTTGCTTGATTCCTAATAAGCTTGGGGCGTGTTTGGCTTTGTCCTTCTGGATGGAAAATCAGGCAAGAAATTTCTTGGCCAGGTCGTCGAAACTTGTGATGGATCTGGGGGGCAAATTGTCGAACCACTTAATTGCTGTCTTTGTTAGGGTTGTTGGGAAGGCTTTGCATCGAATAGCATCTGAGGCGTCGGTGAGATACATTCTACTTCTGAAATTGCTGAGGTGATGACTTGGATCTGAGGGGCAAAGTGTCGAACCACTTAATTGCTGTCTTTGTTAGGGTTGTTGGGAAGGCTTTGCATCGAATAGCGTCCGAGGCGTCGGTGAGATACATTCTACTTCTGAAATTGCTGAGGTGATGACTTGGATCTGATGTGCCGTTGTACGGGGTCATGTTGGGAGCTTTGAAGTCCTTTGGGACTTTGGCTTTCATAATCTCTTTAGTTTGTCATCATGACCAGGGTGAATGGTTTTGGTTTTGAGATCGGTCTCGAGCATTAGGAGCTTGTCTTCTAACTCGCGGCGTCGCTTAGCTTCTCTCCGAAGGTCTCTTTCAGCTTCCCGTTGATTCTCGGCCTCTTTTTCGAGCTGTTTGAGGCGATCTTGTTGAGCTTGAAGCGTCTTCATGATTTATGTACTTGGCGAATTTTTGTCTTTGTTTGGTTGAGAAGTATCTTTTGGTGTAGTGTCCGCATTCTTATGCGGCGTCCTATTTTCTAGATCAGAGTCGTGGTTGTTATCAAGGTTGTCCGCCATGATAATGGGATGACTTCCAGGTTCCCCGGCAACAGCGCTAATGTTCCGAGGGTTACCTGAAACTGTAGGTCGATCTCGGACGAGATCTGCGATGGTGGCCGGAGCTGTTGTGTCCGACTTGTTAGACTTGGTGGTGTTGTTGATCCTTCGTCACCGGAGGGTGGTGGTACCTGCAAGAGACTCTGATGCTTAAGTTAGCACGGGTTTTAAGCAGATTTTTTAGTAGAATCCAAGTATGAGTTATACCTGGGTGCTCTAGTGTATTTATAATGTTGTAGAGTGACCTTTTCTAGATATAAGATAGTTATCTTATCTTATCTTTGAGTGGAGTTATCTTATCTTTAAGGGAACCGCCCTTATCTTTCTAGGTTTAGGCTGCCTTTGGACTTGGGTCGTGTTCCTCCGTTTAGGCCCTTTTTGGGCTCTCCTGGTGATTTGGCCTACCTCCTTTGAGAAGAGGTCGGATAACCTTGACCCGAAGAGGTCGGTTGACTTGCCTTTAGTTAGCCCGGGTCATATAGCTCGACCCAGGGCATGAACAAAAAGAAACCTCAAAAAAACTAAAAATAAAAATCCAAAACTAATAGAAAAGAAACATCCAAAATATAACAAAAAGAAACATCTAAAAATAAATGAAAAGAAACATCTAAAATAATTGTAAACAGAATATCTAAAATCTAACCAAAAGAAACATCCGAAACGTAAACAAAAAAAATATCTAAAATTATTGTAAAAGAACTTCCAAAACCTAACAAAAAATAGGTCCAAAATTCAAACTGCAATGAAAACTCTTTTAATCATGGTAAAAAAATGCATTACTTTTAAATGTTTCTTATACCTAAATTTTAGATGTTTGAATTTTAGAGGTTTTGAATATTTTTCTGAAAATAGACAATAAAAAATATAAGAAAAAACATATAAAATTATTAAAAAGAATCATTCAAAATTTAAACAAAAGAAACATCTAAATTTAAAAAAAAAAGATACATCCAGAACCTAAAAAAAGAGAAACATTTAAAACTATTAAAAAAATATCTGAAACCCAAAAAGAAGAAACATCAAACATTATTGCAAAGAATTTTGTCGCTTCTCGACTTTGGAAAGGTGGAAGTGATGGTGATTCGGAGAAGAAGAAGAAGAGACGTGGAGGGAGAGGCGCAAAGAAAAAGAAGAAGAAAAAGAAAAAACGCAAAGAAAGAAGAGAAGAGAAATGAAAAGAAATAGGAGAGAGGATATGTATTTTTTAAGCGTAAACCTAGTTTTTGAAATTTTAAAAATGGCTGCTTAACTGCCTATAGAATTAATTTCCTAAATTTTCTCATAATAAAAATTGGTCATTCTCACTAATTATTATAGAAATGAATCCTTTTATACTAATTTTTTTTAATAATTTAATCTTGTTCACTATAAATTATTTTTAATATAGTACAATTATGCGTGTAAGACAAGTATCACTGTATCAATGTGTATATCACAATAATATAGAATTAAAAATCTATATCTCCATTTTTTTTAATTTCTGGTGATAATATACGGCGAAGATCGCACACATGATTTAAAATAAATATTACAAATTACACTCTTTAAATTTTATTTTTGAAAATTAAACAATTTTAAAATATTACAAAATTGAAATCGGATGAATTCCAAAAAGTCAAAAAATATTAAAATTAAAATTGGATGCTATGATTTTAGTTTCTAAAAATTAAAAATGTTAAAATATTTTTTAAATTAAAATTAGATCCTCTAATTTTACTTTTTGCAAATAAAAAAATTAAAAAATTTATAATATTAAAATCAGATCCTTCGACTTTATTTTTTACAAATAATTTTCAAATTTTAAAAAATAAAAAAGTGCAATATATTTAAAAATATCAACTTCTAAACCTATATTAATTTTTCCCTCACCTTCTTTTCAAAAATATTATTTACATGCTAAAATTAGCTAGTAAAATAAGCTATCATATATTTGTGACATGTTGATAAACCCCTATTTTATGATTCATCTTGTGCTTAAATTGAGTATTTTTATCAAATTTTTACCCACTTATTCATGTAAATTTCATGGTTTTACTATTCCTTCCTTATTTTATGATACATGAGAAAACATGTTTCCTATGCTTTAAAAATATTAAATTTAATTATCCTTTATTACCATTCGATGCCGTGATTTGTGTGTTAAGTATTTTTAGGTTTCATAGGGCAGGAATGACTTAGAAGACAAAAAAGAAACACGTAAAAATGGAAGGAACGCACAAAATGGAATTTTTGAAGAATCAGCAGCGACGCGAACGCATGGACGACGCGACCGCGTGCCTTGCGCAAAATGGCATGGACGCGAACGCGTGAACGACGTGGACGCATGACTAGCGCGAAACACAACTGACGCGGACGCGTGATTTACGCGGATGCGTGGAAGAGAAAAACTCCAGATGATGCGGACGCGTGACCCACGTGAACACGTGACGGACCCCACGTGCAGAAAATTGCAGAAGTCGGCCCCAGCGATTTCTGGACCCTTTTTGGTCCAGATCCAAACCCAGAGAACACAGATTAGAGAGTATAAAGTGGGGGAATCCATCCATTCATTTAACAATTCATACACAACTTCTAATATACATAATTTTAGGATTAGATGTAGTTTTTAGAGAGAGAGGTTCTCTCCTCTCTCTCTTAGGATTAGGATTTAGGATTTTTATTATATTTAGGTTACTTCTTTTCAAATTACAGGTTCAATATTCCTTTTATTTATTTTCCCAATTTAATTTATAAACTTTTCCATTTTAGATTTGATTTCTTTTATTAATGCAATTTGAGGTATTTCAGATACATGATTTTAATTTAGCTTTTTACACTCTTAGCTTTGGTTGAGTATTTAGAGACTCTTGAGTTATCAAACTCAGCTAATGATTGAAAATTGAAATTCTTTACTGATTGATTTGAATTTTCCTCACTCTAGTCTTTTCTTAGGAATTGACTAGGACTTGAGGAATCAAATTGATTTATCCACTTAACCTACCTTCATAGTTAGAGGTTGATCAAGTGGGAGCAAAAGCCAATTCTCATCACAATTGATAAGGATAACTAGGATAGGACTTCCAATTCTCATACCTTGCCAAGAGCTTTTCTAATTATTAATTTATTTTTCTTGCCATTTAAATTACCTGTTCCCTATTTCAAAAACAAAAAAAAATATACCTTTTTCCATAACCAATAATAAATCATACTTTCCTACAAATCCTTGAGAAGACGACTCGAGATTTGAATACTTCGGTTTATAAATTTTACTGGGTTTGTTAGTTGTGACAACCAAAACTTTTGCACGAAAGGATTCTCTGTTGGTTTAGAAACTATACTTACAACGTGATTATATTTTTTATATTTCTTTACCGATAGGAAATCCGATCGTCACATGTATAATTTAATTTATTTTTAATATATATTATATATTTTAAAATTATATTCTAACGACTAATTTTAGAGTATACCTAGCATGATTGTATTTTCTTAATTAAAATGATTGAGGGTAAATCACAAAAAATGAACCCGAATTATTTTGGCACTGAAAAAAGGCTCCTAAATTTTGTTATCGACAAAATATCTTCAAATATTTAAAAATGCGAAAAAAAGCCAAAAAATAATTTTTTTATTGGAGACGAACGATTTTTATATGAAACAAACTGCTTATATATTTGATCCAAAATTTTATAAGAATATTTAGATAACTATTTAAAAAATATACACAAAAAAACTAAATAAAAATTTAATCTCTAGATTTTTTTAGTTTTTTAAAGTATTATTGATTGTTGATAAAAAATTATGAAAAATATATATTTAGTAAAAAGCCATCAAATTTTAAAAATATAAATATTTTATTTTTTTAATTATGTTTATAAAAAATTATATCAAAATTTAATTTGTTAAATTTTTTTAATGATATATATTTAACATTAGACATTTTTATTGTATATTTAAATAATTTGATAATATTTTTTTCAATAACAAAATTCGGGACAGTTTTGGCAGCGTACAAATATTTCAGATGCATTTTTTTTTGTGGTTTAGTCCATGAATAATTTTTAAAGTTTGTTTTTTCATTCTTAAGAGATCAATTTGGTGACAATGAGTCGACTCTAATAGCATATCTCTTTTTCTCCACTTTAAAAGTTTAGGGTTCAAACCCTAGAAAATACAATTAAGAATAAAATGTGATAAAATATGTGAAGAGTGTATAAATATATTGTGTTTCTAGAATTGGGTTGTCTAATCTAACGAAAAAAAAAAAAAAGAGACCAATAACGAGACTTAGGGAGTTGGAAAAGCAGCAGCAAGAACGGTGGTCACTGGTCAGCAAGACGAGTAGAGTGTCGTTTGATGGTTGGGAAGCTGAACGCAGCACTTGAATCGGAGGAGAAAAGACTCAAAGAAGACGCAACTCAATCATCCAATCTAAGTACTTCAATCAAACCAAACCATGTCCACCTCTGATCCCAACAAGTTGATAACCAAAGCTGATAAGCTGTGCGTTCTGCTTTCCCTTCTCATTTTACTCTCTCACTTTTTCTCTCATTCATAATCATAAACATAGCCGCATAAAGCTGCATCCTTCCTCGCTTTGTTACTCGATCTCACTATTCAAGTAGTCGTTCCTTCGTAACAACGATCAAGATTTTGATGCAAATTCTAATTTTGTTACTTTGGTAATTTGGTTGGATTTTCCTCATGATGGGATTGAACAAATGTTCGTATCGTAATTAAGCATTGGGGATATGTTTATCTTCACTTGTGATGTTGGATGTAATCAATTTCCAAAATTAGGTCTTAGCTTGAAAGTAAAATGGGTTATTTTTAATTCCCAATAGATACAAGGACATGGTAGGTTCTTTTACCTTACATAAATTATAGATTTGAATTTTCCTTCGGCTTCTTTTTTGACTCAGAACAAAACTCAGTTTCACAAGGTGGACTGCGGATTGGAAAAGTGCTACAGTTCTTTATGAGCAGGCTGGTAAAATGTTCAACAGTGTTCTAAGCATTTGATTGTTTGTGCAAAGAAATTTTACGAGAGAAAAAAAAGAAAGCACACATAACTAACCTAATATCCGATTTTGCTGTAGCTAATGCATTTAGACTTGCCAAGGACTATGAGAAAGCCAAAACAGCATATGAGAAAGCTTCAAAAGGACAAGAGATGCTTTCTTCGTATCCTTATTTTTTTTGGTTATTGCTTATGGTTTTCTTCATCTAGGTATAATTCTCTGCTCTTCTAAATGCTGTTAGATTTGTTGTTTTGGACTGTTGCGCTCTATATCTATCCTTGACAAGTGAACTAGACCATGGGATGCCGCTAAGCACATGGAGTCTGCTGCTGCGTTAGCAAAGGAACTAAGCAACTGGAGAGAAGTTGCCGATTTCTATCGTAGGGCATCTGAATTGTACATCGAGTGTGGGAGACCACAGCCTGCATCCGACGCCCTTGCCAAGGGAGCCCGGTAAACTGATTTTCTTCTCTCTTGATTTCCAAATACATCCTGTGTTTAATATTGGCAATAAGCTAGTATATGGTAACCACTATGATCGAGTTGCTTCTGTCTTTGTTTATCAAGTAAAATCAAGGACGACAATCTTGTTGTAGTTAGTTGTTTCTATGAACATATTTGGTGCTTTGATTTGGACTTTGCAGCTCAATGCTTGCTTTTATAGAGGTTTCTTTGGACCTGGCATGCTTTGGGATAGTATTGTCTATTGTGTTTATATCCACTGTTCGAGGTGCTGGTTAAGGATGGTTTTCAAATGGATAGTGATTAAGACACATTGTTGCAATCTTGATCACTTAAAAATTCTATGATAAATATTCCTTTTCTGTTTCAAAAGATCTCTTATCTTATTCACTAGTTTGGATGATTCTGGGAGATGGAAGTTGGCCTAAGCCTTGTTGCACTGTGCTATATATGCCCAGGAGTATATGGTTGGAGAATATCTGTTGCACTTTCTATGATAGATACTTAGACAAGCAAAGATAGCTTAGGCATTTGGCCTCTATTTGTTGGAAAACTCATGATCTTTTAGAGGCATTTCTCTCTTAGAAATGTTGAGATATTGGAATATGGAAAGCTACTCTTCATTGATACATGTTTGTTTTGTTGTTCTTATAAGGAGGAGTTCTTGTATCATTCTTCTCTTATGAATTATATTGTTCCTTCATCTGACAAAGGAAATCCTATCCCCACTTTAGCTGTCTCTGCTCGCCATTTTTTCTTTTTCCTTTTTTTCCCCTCTCTAATAAAGTTTCTTTCCATAAAAAAAGTGTTTGGATCTAGTATTCAGTTCATTTAATAATCACTGCCAATGGAATAAGAACTTTGCTCAAGAATAATTAGAAGTTATCTGTATAGAATGACAATTGATTACATCATGATGGCTCATCCTTTTTACTTCAATTGGTCAACATGTAGTACCATAGATGCTATATGAAACAAACACTAATCAGTCTATTTAATTGCATCTACATGGCTGATACAATTTATTAGGAATATAGTAGTATAGCTCTCTATTATTATCCCAAATTTATTATGATAACTTCCTTTGTGTAGTGCATTGGAAGATACCGTGCCTGAAGAAGCTATTCAGCTATATACAGATGCTTGTACAGTTCTTGAAGAGGATGAAAGAGAACAAATGGCTTTTGATTTGTATCGTGCTGCAACCAATGTTTATATAAAACTTGAGAAGTAAGTTCTGTAAAACTGTTAGAAAATAAAGATTATGTCCTATCTTCTCCACTCTTTTTTCTTTAGTATTTTCAACTTAGGTGAAGGTTTTAGTGGTGTTATATTTTGTCTGGCAATCCATTTAGATGTCTATTCATGTTGTTCCATTGGTTTTATTTATTTATTTGGAAAAATATTTTCTGTACTTATTTTGTTTGTGCATTCAGTTGGATGTCTATTCATGCTTTTCCGTAGGTTTTATTTAGAGAAATATTTTTTGTACTCATTCTGTCTAATACACTAAGTAGACACACTTTTTCACCACTGGATGAGGCATTGGACCCATCAAATGTTTTGATCAAACATCTCATTCAATGAGGCGAATTTTGACTGAGTTTACAACAGAGAAGTGAGTAGATAATATCTAATTCATTTACATTTTCAAATTTGATATAGCATGAGGCAAATATGACAATTGATTTTGTTGCATTCTTTTTTTGCAGATGTTTTTATATCATTCTTTATAATTTTGTGCCTGTTCCTACTGTATGTTCAGCTTGTTGAGTGTCATGTAGCATAGACGAGGATGAGTCGTGATAGCCAAAATGAATAGGGCAGAGCACAAAGTATGTAATTTAATCGTTGAAACTTTAGGGATTAGAAGTCAGATGACTTGGAGGTTCATGTGATTTCCTGCGAATGAGATGATGATTAAGAACCATCTTGGTAATTGTTTTGGTGTTGTGTCCAACAGTGCAAAATTTAGAATTGGAGGCTGGAAGGGATTTATCTTAGATTCAGGAAAGAGAAATATACGTATTAAATAAAATAATCTGAGCAATGTATAGGCAAGTAAGCAAGTATTCGTGATAAATTTTAAACTACATGGTTTGAAAAAGATGACAGGTTACGCGAAGTTGCTTGCGTCTGCATCTTAGAAATTGCATGGGATGGTGCAAGTAAAATGACACTTATGACTTCACATATTTTCCATTATTCAGATAAATGTGTTGAAAGAAAGTATTAAGGTCCCTCCACCCCGGAAAAACAAAAGGGAAAAAGAAGAGAAAGAAAAACCCACAATTTATTTTGCTACATCAGACACATCTGCCTCTGGGAACATATGATGGGAGCTAGCATTTTTTTATCCAATAGTGGGACAGTGATCCGGCATAGAAACCAGACACAACAATTCTTAATTTGTTCTCTGTCGGTTCCTCTCCTAAGTTTATGAATTCTTGGTCCTATTACATCTGTGCCAACTTGTTTGGCAAGAACTGCTGCTACTGGATCCTTGATTTTGTTTCTAGAATGTAAAAAACATTTTCGTTCTTTGCATCTTAACATGTGTATGTTGGGTACCCTTTATGATAAACAGATATACAGACGCTGCATCTCTCATGTTGAAATTGGGCTTGGCAGCTGAGAAGTCTAATGCTATCAATAGCCAATTCAAGGTTTGAAGTATTTTAGTTTTGGATTCTGTATTTAAAATAAACTGCAGAGACTAGGTGTTTGAAAAGGGGATTGTTTTCTTGATCTCCCTTCTGGGAATTTGGTGGTAATTTGTAAATATGTGATAAATTTTAAAGACTGTGAGAGCTATATATTTGGTTTGTTAAGAGTATTGGCCTTATGCATTTAGCGGATTTACCTGTTTGGAAAACTGGATTCAGCTTTGCCTGTGGCTTACTTCTTAGAGTACATTTGGTAATTAACTTATAATCTTCACGAAATATTTACTGAGCTCAAGTCAGGTTACATTTTAAATTTTATTAGCAAGTTGGTGTTGGAATGTTAGCGCACTGAAATTTTGTATATTAGTTATTGATATTTTGTGTGTTTTCCGTCTCTTCTCTCCTCTGTGATTTTTGCTTTATCTTCTTCCTAGTTCGGCATTATCTTAAGGTTGTGTTTTCCAAATACATTCTACTACAAATATAATCCAAGGCTAAACGTGTGCTTCCTACTCCTGACACAATTGCACACTATCACAGAATTTGTGATGTTATGCCTATTTTCTATGCCCTCCTGAACAACATTCTGTGTTGAATTTCTCGTGTACCTGGTTTTCGATTAGCCAGCAGTGTTCTTCATCCTTATTATGTATATTGAAGCCAATGAAAATTTTTTAGTAGCAGGGTTAAACACCTAAGAGCTTTCAGAAGGTAGCAGGCTGTAAATAGTGAACCAGTCATATTTGAATGTTCTTGACTGAGAATTATTTTTATCCAAGTTCCCAAACTGTTGACAACTTGACATTTCCACAATTGGTGCATAGTTGCTGCATAATTGGTTTCTTCATATTGCAAGAGGAGGAAAGCTTTTCGTATATTTCATGTTCATATGAGAAATGCTCTCTCTTACATACCTTCTCATAAATGCAGGCGTATCTTAGTGCGGTTATTATCTACCTTTATGCTCATGACTTTAAGCAAGCAGAGAAGTGCTACAATGACATTTCCCAGTGAGTTTCAGCCTCCTCCTCCTTATTCTGAGATTTGCCTGCGAAAATCAACATTATATATGGATGATAGGATCATTATAGGAAAAAGAGAATGATATTGTCATTGATGGTAGTGGTGTTGTCATTAGCTTTGCTCATATATTTCCCATTAGTTTCTTCTTGCTCCAATATCATCTTAGCATGTGTGTGCATAACTTTTTTGTTGTTTTTAGGATTGACTCTTCTCAGTAATTTATCTTGTGCTTCATTTGAGTTAATTATTTCAATTGATGAATTTCTGGCATAAATGCTTTTGGCGTCTCTAGGGTTGATGCTTTCCTCAGCAGCGACCAGAACCGTTGTGCTAGCAAGCTTCTTGCTGCTTACACAGATGGAGATGTTGAAGAAATCAAACGTGTTGCTCAGTCGAGCACTATTTCACATCTTGACCATGTGGTAGGTGATTTAGTTGTCATGAGCCAACTTTTCCAATTTTTTAAATTGTTTGAAGTTGGTACATATGGTTTTCATATTTAAAACATAAATCATAAAACATAAAACATTCCTGATCTCTTGAGGACATGGAACTCCCTTATTTGGGTGCTGTAGATGTTCATTTTGCATTTCGTATCTAAGATATGTTTTTATAATGTGAGGTTACAACAAGTTAAGTTATTTAAGTGCCGTGGTTCCATTATCCATATTGATAGGGAGATATATGGTTATGTGAATTATGGGATTGAATTGTGGTCAAAATGGAGGTTAAATTTTGTGTGAATCTTTATCTACGATATAAAACTACCATAAATGAGTAAATTTTATTGAACAGTTATTAGACCAACAATGTTTTATGAGATTAAATAGGGTGGATATGACAATGCTTAGATGGATTAGTGAACACATTAGATTAAATAGAATTAAGAATGAAGACATTAGGGATAGTTGGGGGTAGCATCAATCATGTAGAATCAATTGGTAGAATCTCATCTTAGATGCTTTGAACATATTCAGTTAATGTGCTTCAGCTTGCCTAAAAGCTTAGTCAACTAAACTATGATTTTTGGCAATGACCTGTCATGAGCATTAAATTTCAGTATTCCACAAACCTTATGATCCTTGTGCAGTAAGGCTGTATTTGGTTTTGAGAACAAAATAAGACAGAATACTGAGAATAAGATACAAAGGATAGAGACACAAAAATTAATGTTTTTATATTTTGTTTGGTAATAAACTGAATATAAAATAGAACAAATAATAAAAGTTCAATTTACCTTTAATTTTTTCTTCACATAAAATTTAGAAAGAAAAATAGGATGATAAAAAATATAATTATAAAAAATTGATAGTGACAATAAAAAAGAAAGAAAAAATACGTTGTATCTCCGTTTAGCGTCTCTGTGTTTGTGTCCTTCCTAACACAAAATATACTAATTCAGTATCTCAGGATATAATGTCTCTGTTCATGTTTTATTTGCCAAATACGATGTGTCTTTGTGTCTATGTCTCAGTGTTATGTATTTATAAACAAACGCAGCCTAAGGAAGCCCCATGCCTTGTGCAGTTGTTTTCCTCATGTCCTGACAATCGTCTTCAATTGCTTCCCTATTATGGCTGAACATTGACAATCGTCTTCAATTGCTTCACTTATGCTGTTACTTCTGATTGACATGGTATATTCTGCAGATCATTAAGCTTGCAAGGAAACTCCCAACAGGCGATGTGAGCGCACTAAAGGGCGAAACTGCTGAAGGGGAAGAAGCACCACTTGATGAAAATGATCTGACATAAACATCTAATAGACTAATAGCTTTTTAAAATAAATAAATATTATTATTATAACCTATGTCCATTTGTAGAAGAGATGAAGATCTCCATTTATTTGTTCTTTTGTTTGATAAATACATCATATTGTGTACCGGTACATGTGGAATGCAGGTATATTCATTTGGCTGAGTATGTTGATCACTTGTCAATAACCTTGTCTTTCTATTTGATAACTAAATATTTTGCACAATTCAACCAATGGATTATAGTTTTAGTAAATTCACTAATCACCAGGAAATGTTATGAATTTATTCTTAATATATAAAAATAGATACATAAGTTTACCCACATTATTTTTAAGCTATTTCTCTTTTTCTACTCATGTCATGTTAGTAATATTGCTTACTTGTTAAAATTTTAAAATTAACTATTCAATTTTTGTCAAATCATCTATTATTTTCAAATCAGCAAAAAAAAAAAAATATACAAAAAATATTACAATAATTACCAACGACAAAAATTAGAAATTAATAGTGTCTAACCAAAATTGTAACTTACAAAGACATTAAATTTATATTCCTATATTTATTATATTTTATCGTTGTAAACAATACAAGAAATTTATAACTCCAATAATTAATATACTAATTTTTATAAATAACTCATTCAATGTAATAAACATCCATATTACAAACGTGATAATAATATTATTAATTATAATAAATTTTACGTTACAAATATTCAAATTCCATACTATTTGAACTATTTATATAAGTCTCTTATCACTATTTCTTCAAAAAATTTATTTCTGAACTACACAACATCTCAAACTTACTCAATGGAGATAACTATGTTGAATGTAAAAAGTGTATGAAAAAAGCATATGAAAAAGAAGATAACTACATTTGTGGCACATGTAATCAAACACCACAATATCCAACAATAAGGTAACTCTATATACTTTTCATAATCCAATCTATCAAATTATTAGTGACTAACCCAATACTTATTTTAGGTTCAAAATTCAATTAAAGGTTTCTGATCAAAGTGGTACAATAACTTTTGTACTATTTGATGGCGAAACAAAAAAAAAATGTTGGGTACAACTGCGTCAAATCTAATGACACTCCAGAAAAGTAATGACATTGAAGCATCACCCCAATTGAAAAATTTGTGCAACCTCACTTATATTTGAAGTCAATGTAAATGATTTTAATCTTAAAGAAAGTTCTCAACAATACACTGTTACCAAGACATTTGTTCTAACCAAAAACATTAAATTTCAACACCCATTTGTTAGCAAGACATTTGTTCCAACCACACTAAATTTCAACACCCATTACAACAAATAAAACAGGTAATACTAAAAAAAATCACTAATTTTAGTTATTTTAAACATCATTTTTATTTCTAATTTAAATTATTCATTGATTATAGGAACCAATTTTGCCAACACTAATATTATTAGACGAAGATCACATACCCATCAAGAGATTAAAGAGAAAGAAAATTATACAAATTCAAGACACAATTTCGGAAGAAGAACATACTTGCAAAGACGAAACAAACAATACAATAAAAAGTACATATAATTCAATAATTTATAAAGAACATGCCTTCACAAGAACTTACACAGAAAAAAAAGAAAGTAGCAACTCTAACAACAACCAATAAAAATGTCATTTTGTACATACAACTCTAATATCCAAATCTTTTGTACTATAAATTATTTTAAATAAAATACCTTTTAAATTTAACTTTAGTTTACACATTTAATTTAATTCTACAAAACATAACAATTTTTAATATTTATTATATACTGTCATTAATTTACCGGCCCGTGGGTCTCATTCTAGTTAATTAGAAAGCTCGTAAAATTCACTAATTGACTAATTATGCCATGGATTATAGTTTTGGTAAATTCACTAATCAGTGTGTTATTCGTATGGATGAAAAGGCCAAGACAAAGCTGAAACAATAGGAATGAAATGAGATTTATGCTAGCTATTATGAGGTGTAGACAGTAGTAGTACTAGTACAGCTAAAACAGAATTGGTTTCTTTGTTATAACCTAATTTACCAATTCTTGAATCAATCTTGATTGTGTTGTTTAGGGCTGTGCTGTATATATAACTCACTAACAAACCATTATTGAGACCCTTTTGGTTCTCTGCGTAATTCTCACATTGGTATCCAGAGCCTCTTTTTCTTTTCTAACTCATGGCCCTCATTGCTTCTAATCAAATACAAAAATCACTATTCTATGCGATTCCAGACAAACTCAATGAAGACAACTTTTTCACTTTGCAACAATTAGCTTTGTCTACAATCCACAGCCAGAATCTGCAGCAACATCTTCTTGAGAAGGCTCCTCCAGAATTTGCCAATGATGCTGATAAAGCGGCTGGAAAAACTTCAGCCCAGTATGAAGAATGGACCCTTAAGACTACAACTTGTGCACCTGGTTACTTTGCTCAATGGATGCTGATTTTAAGAGCAAAATGGTACATTGTTTGTACGCTTATCAGAATTGGGATCGCCTACAACAATATTTTGTTTCATCCACCAAAACCAAACTTCGTCAATACAAGACCCAGCTGAAGAATGTCAAGAAACGAAATCCTTCAATCACTGATTACTTGAAGAAAGTCAAGCGATTAGTAGATTCTCTTTCCGCCGCTGGTCACACAATTTCTACAAAAGATCACATTGATGCCATATGTGAAGGACTTCTAGAAGAGTTTTCTTCTGTTATTACCATTGTAAGAGCTAAACCCGAAATCTATACTATTGGTGAAGTTGGAGCTGTTCTAATTTCACATGAAGAAATGCTAGACAAATACAAGAATCCAAATCTTGGCTTTACTCAAGCAAATTATGCTCAAACCCCTTTTCAGCAGCAATCTTTTCAGAATAGAGGTGGGTTTGGTGGCAGAAGAGGAAGAGGTGGAATGTTTGGCCGTGGTGGTCGCAATGCTTGGCAATTAAACTCTCGACCACAATGCCAATTATGTCATAGAATGGGACACACATTTCTTCAATGCTTTTTTCTATACGATCAGAATTATCAAGGTCCACCTTCAACTACCAATACTTTTACGGTTTTACCCCATCAATTCAGAGTTCTATTCCACCTCCTCCTCGTTCGTCTTTTCACCAACCCTTATCGAGAACCTACCTTGCTACACCTTCTTGCATCTCAGATTCCTCTTGGTACTCTGATTCCGGTGCTTCACATCATCTTACACACGATGCATCCAATTTAATTTCTACTGTCGATTATCCCAATTCTGATCAATTATATGTTGTTAATGTATCAGGCATTCCAATTTCCAGTTCTGGTAACTCTCTCTTATCTGACCCTATTACTCATAACACTTTTTCCTTAAAGAACCTTTTGCATGTTCCAACTATTGCTAAGAACCTTATTAGTGTTTCTAAATTCTGCATTGATAATAATGTCTTTTTTAAGTTTCACCCCTTTCTTTGTTTTGTAAAGTCTCCGATCAGCAAAAAGGTACTTCTAAAGGGCTTGCTTAAACAAGGCTTATATGTGTTTGATTCTTTGAGAACTGCTGTCTCCAATCCACATGTTACACCAAGTGCTTTCAATTTTGCTTTAAGTGCAAATTTGCTATTGTGGCATCTTAGATTAGGCCACCCGTCTGTTACCATAGTTAAAAATGTTCTAAAGACATTGTGTGAATCTTGTTGTCTTGCCAAAATGCATACTCTTCCCTTCACAGATTCTACTACTACATATTCTACACCCCTTGAGCTAGTCTTTCTTGACATTTTGGGACCCTCTAGATCAGGATTTAAATATTATCTTAGTATAGTTGATGCTGACACATGGTATACTTGTCTATATTTACTTTACTCTAAATCTCAGTTCTTGCAAATCTTAATGCAATATAAGAATCTCATGGAAACTAAAACTGGTTGTAAACTCAAGCGTATACAAATAGATAATGCTAAAGAATTTTCTTCTGCTGCTATTAAAGAATTTTTGCATCTCCATAGCATTAGTCACAAGCTTTCATGCCCTTATACACACCAACAGCAGGGTGTAGTTTAAAGAAAACATCGCCATATAACTAAAACTGGCCTTGCTTTACTTGCTACTGCTGATTTACCTAAACAATTTTGGGAAGATACCTTCCTCACTGCCACATTTTTAATTAATTGATTACCAACTCCTACATTGAACATGAAGTCACCTTTTGAAATGCTAAACAATGTTAAACCTGATTATAATATGCCTAGAACTTTTGGTTGTGCATGCTTTCCTCATACTAGACCTTATAAATCTAATAAACTAGATTTTCGATCTGAAAAGTGTATTTTCCTTGGCTATGCTCCACAGCCCAAAGGCTTCAAGTGCCTAAATGCTACTGGAAAAGTGTATATTGCAAGAAATGTACTTTTTGATGAATCTATATTTCCCTATTCTAGTATGTTTCCTTCTTTATATACTAATTGCTCTACAGCATCATCAGTGAGTACATCTTTCATTCCTCAAATTCCTCAGGTAACTCCTATTTCTTCTACTGACTCAGTTAATTCTGCTCATTCTCATTCTTCTAATAATCATATTTTATCTGCATTACCCTTTATTTCCACTATTAATCATTCATCACATCATACTAATTTTGCATCATCTCATCAAATTGCATTTGACACATTTCCAATTTCTGGGACTGCAACTCATTTACCACCCCTTACTTCTACATCAGCATCATCTAACATACATCCTATGATAACACGCCTTAAGTCTGGAATTTCAAAACCAAAAGCTTTTAATGTCATTTCCTCATACTTGGATCTTGTTCAAAATCCTCCCAGAAACATTAAATAGGCACTTACTTCTCCTTGCTGGCTTCAAGCAATGAGAGAGGAATATGCAGCTCTTATGAAACATCAAACATGGTCATTAGTTCATCCTCCTCCCAATGCTACTGTTATTGGCAGTTGTTGGATTTCTGCCATTAAAAGAGCTCCAGATAACTCTATTTTTAAAGCTCAATTGGTAGCAAAAGGTTGTCTTCAACAAGATGGTGTTGATTATGCACAAATTTTTAGTCCAGTGATTAAACCAGCCACCATTCGAACCATTGTGTCAATTGCTTTATCCAAAGGCTGGCCATTAAGGCAATTTTATTTTAATAATACTTTTTTAAATGGTGACTTAGATGAAACTGTTTTTATGCATCCACCATCTAGTTTTATTACTCATGATTCTTCTCTTGTATGCAAACTAAATAAAGCTATCTATGGTTTAAAGCAAGCTTCAAGAGCTTGGTATAATAAGCTATGTTCAACTTTGCATACATTAATTTGGTTTTTCAAGCACCAAATCTGATCCCTCTTTATTCATAAGGTTTAATTCATACTCTACAATCTATATCTTAGCATATGTCGATGATATTCTCATTACATGTGATAATGATTCTACAATCTGCACTCTCATTGCTGATATAAAGTCTTTTTCGCATTAAAAGATCTAGGCAGTGTTAATTTCTTCTTAGGCTTAGAATTTAATATCTTATCTAATCATGATATTCACATCACTCAATCTAAGTATGTTAGGGACTTGAGAGAGCAGGAATGTTAAACTAAATTGATCCCCTACATTT
This sequence comes from Arachis stenosperma, assembly GCF_014773155.1. Classification (NCBI taxonomy): domain Eukaryota; kingdom Viridiplantae; phylum Streptophyta; class Magnoliopsida; order Fabales; family Fabaceae; genus Arachis; species Arachis stenosperma. The sequence goes on from NC_080379.1 coordinate 68,398,303, forward strand.
AGGAGTAATCTTATTTTGGTCCTTAAGATTTAAAGTGTTATAGTTAAACCTAAAAAAATTTCATTTAACTTCAACATAGTTTCACCGTGAGGTCAAAGTTAAATAATTAATGGAATGTCCTACATGACAGCAGTACAAGAACAAAATCGATAATCTAAAAAACAAGTACAAGCTCCAAAAGCACAAAATCAACTGTGAATGTATCAATACATTTATTTATCATTCTCCTTAGTTCTATAGAAAATATTTCATTTAAATTGTAAGAAAAATAATAAATAAATATATTGATGTATCCACGATTAATTTTGTGTCTCTAGAACTTGTATTTGTTCTCTAGATTATCGACATTATTCTTGTATTGCTGTCATGTAGGACATTCTATTAATTATTTAACTTTGACCTTATGGTGGAATAATATTGAAATTAAATGAATTTTTTTTAAATTCAAATAAGATAAATATTTTAAATTTTAAAGACCAAAACAAAATTATGCCCAAAACGTAAGACATCAATTTAATACTTTACACTTTAATTTTTTACCGAAAGTTTGTTGTGCACACTTACTATATAATAATATAGAAATCTAGTTATCAAATTAGCTAACACATAATTTTTTCTGTTAAAAAAAAAAAGACATTAAAAAAAGATAAATAAAGATTACTAGGAGTACAAAAATTTATTATAAAAATTCTTTCTAAGATTTTCATAAATCTTATCTTAGGATTTCAGTCACCGTAATTCCTTGTTAAACTAAAAAAAAATACTTTGCTGTAGCTAAATTTTCCGGTCTTTAAAATAATTTTACTTCAGCTATGTCTAAATTATCTTTTAATAATTATTAAAATAATTAACTTTTTTATAATAAAATAATTAAATATATTATAACAAACCATTCAAATTTTTAAATATATGTTTCAATATAAATTTTAGTGGCTGTTTTTAAATTCTATATAACATGATTGATTATTTATATATTATTCTATTATAAAATACTAATTATATAAACAATAATTAATATAAGACACTCTTTAATTATAATTAAAATTTTTTCCTTTAATGTGTCTTATGATGTACAGAAATATAAGACATGCAAGAAACAAAAATTTTAGAGTTTTATAAAATACAAAAACATTATGTAATTATATATATATATATAATTTATTTTTTTAATATATTCTAATAATATTTTAATATTTTATTAATATTAAAATATAAATTATTTTATGTCAGATAAATATCGGTTAAATATTATGTTTGAAATGTGTCTAGCATATATCTATTTAAGCATCAATATTTTCCTTTTTTTTTTCTCTCATCCCCATATAATAATTTTTCTCATAACCTTCCTCCTCTTGCTGGTAGGATATTTGTATTGCTTTCCTTTTTAATTATTATTTTGTATGTTTTGTCATTTTAATTTTTTATTTTTTAGATACACATTGTTGTTATTATTTCTCAACATTGTCTTTTTTCCTTTGCATTTTAAAGGGTTGAATTCCAAAATAAAACAACAAATTAAAATATAATTAATTAAAATTTTAATTAATGTATACCTTGTTTATTATTATTAATCGGCTAAATTTAAATTTGTAAACAATTGCTTAAATTGTAAGTGAAAAAATTGACTTACAACAAATTTGATCAGATGATAGTGTCCAATTTTTTGTTTATAAAACATATTTAAATTAACTTTATTATTGAAACATCACATTATATTATTTTAGTTTTTTATCTTTTAATTATATGGTTTAATCATTCTGTTTGTGTTTATAATTTCACTGAATTTTCAATTAGGTCCCTATATTTTTTTTCGATTGAGTCCCTATACCATATCAGATTTTGTAATTAAGTCCTTGTCGTGACAAAAACGTTGAAATTGATGGAATATTTCATTAAACAAAAAGAATATGCCTAACACTTGACTGAATATTTTGTATAATTCACTACAATATTTTGGGCCTATGGCCACGGTTTTTTTGGTCACGGTAAAAAACCGTGACTATAGAGGGTCTATGGTCATAGTTTTAGGGGTGACCTAAAATGGTCTATGGTCACGGTTTTTCACCGTGACCAAAAGACATCTATGGTCACGGTTTTGAGGGGTGACCTAAAAGAGCCTATAGTCACGGTTTTACGAAAAGGTGACCTATAGGGGTCTATGGTCACGGTTTTGTTGTGTGACCTAAAGGGGTCTATGGTCACAGTTTTAGGGGGTGACCTTAAATGGTCTATGGTAACGATTTTTCAAAAAAGGGTGACCTAAAAGGGTCTATGGTCACGTTTCTAGGGGGTGACCTAAAGGGTTCTATGGTCTTAGTTTTGGGGGTGACCTAAAGTAGTCTATGGTCACGGTTTTTCACTGTGACCAAAAGACATCTATGGTCACGGTTTTGAGGGGTGACCTAAAAGAGTCTATGGTCACGGTTTTACGAAAGGGTGACCAAAAGGGGTCTATGATAACAGTTTTGTGGTGTGACCTAAAGGGGTCTATGGTTACGGTTTTTGAGGGTGACCTTAAATGGTTAATGGTCACAGTTTTTCTAAAAAGGGTGACATAAAAGAGTCTATGGTCACGTTTTTAGGGGGTGACCTAAAGAGTTCTATGGTCATGGTTTTGGGGGTGACCTAAAGTGGTCTACGGTCACGGTTTTTCACCATGACCAAAAGTCATCTATGGTCACAGTTTTGAGGGGTGACTGGTGCACGAAAATTACACTCACACTTTGTAATTCTGCACAACTACCGCAAGTGCACTGGGTCGTCCAAGTAATACTTTACATGAGTAAGGATCGATCCCACAAAGATTGCCGGCTTGAAGCAAGTTATGGTTATCTTATTATTCTTAGTCAGGATATCAATAGTCGTTCTTAGTTTTAATTGTGAAAAGTAAAAGAGCATGAACTAAATACTTGTTATGCAGTAACGGAGAAGGGGTTAGAGTTTTGGAGATGCTCTGTCTTTTGAATCTCTGCTTTTCTACTGTCTTCTTCTTCACGCACGCAAGGCTCCTTCCATGGCAAGCTGTATGTTGGTGGATCACCGTTGTCAATGGCTACTTCCCGTCCTCTCAGTGAAAATGGTCCAAATGCGCTGTCACTGCACGGCTAATCATCTGTCGGTTATCGATCATGTTGGAATAGAATCCAGTGATCTTTTTGCGTCTGTCACTATGTCCAACATTCGTGAGTTTGAAGCTCTTCATAGTCATCCCATCCCAGATCCTACTCAGAATACCACAGACAAGGTTTAGACTTTCCGGATCTCAAGAATACTGCTAATTGATTCTAGCTTATACCACGAAGGCTCTGGATTCACGGATTGAACGTTCTGTTGTCAGGAGAGGCAGTCAAACTCGTGGACCGGGAACCCAAGAGATAAACACTCAATCGAAGGTAGAACGAAAGTTGTTGTCAGGCACGTGTTCATAGGTTGAGAATGGTGATGAGTGTCACAGATCATCACATTCATCATGTTTAAGTGCGAGTGAATATCTTAGAATAGAATCAAGCGTGATTGAATAGAAAATAGAAGTAATTGCATTAATCCATCGAGACACAGCAGAGCTCCTCACCCCCAACCATGGGATTTAGAGACTTATGCCGTCAAATATACAAATTCAGATGTAAAAATGTCATGAGGTACAAAATAAATCTCAAAGTATTTTTATACTCAACTAGTAACCTAGGTTTACAGAAAATGAGTAAACGAAGATAGATAGTGCAGAAATCCACTTCCGGGGCCCACTTGGTGTGTGCTGGGGCTGAGTATTTAAGCTTTCACGTGCATAGGCTATTCCTAGAGTTAAACGCCAAGTTGTAACCTGTTTCTGGTGTTTGACTCTAGCTTGTAACCTGTTTCTAGCGTTTAACGCTAGAATAGGGTAGAAGCATGGCGTTGAATGCCAGTTTACGTTGTCTAAACTCAAGCAAAGTATGGATTATTCAATATTGTTGGAAAACCCTGGATGTCTACTTTCCAACGCAATTGAGAGCACATCATTTGAATTCCTGTAGCTCCAAAATTCTATTTCGAGTGCAGGGAGGTCAGAATCTAACAGCATCTGCAGTCCTTTTTCAGCCTTTGAATCAGATTTTTGCTCAGGTCCCTCAATTTCAGCCAGAAAATACCTAAAATCACAGAAAAACACAAAAACTCATAGCAAAGTCCAGAAATGTGATTTTTGTGTAAAAACTAATAAAAATATACTAAAAAGTAGCTAGATCCTACTAAAAACTATATGAAAATACCCCCAAAAAGCGTATAAAATATCCGCTTATCAGTGACCTAAAAGAATTTATGGTCACAGTTTTACGAAAGGGTGACCTAAAGGAGTCTATGGTCACGATCTTTTGGGGTGACCTAAAGATGTCTATGGTCACGATTTTGGGAGGTGACCTTAAATGGTCTATAGTCACGATTTTTTAAAAAAGAGTGACCTAAAAGGATCTGTGGTCACGATTTTGGAGAGAAATCTAAAGGTATCTATGGTCTTTATGTCGTCTGTTGCCAACCCCTCTCCTCTGGTCATCAGTCGCTAGCATGGTTCTGAAAATCGGACTGGTCAGATTGGTCTAATCGTGAACCGGTATGTTTTATGGTTTGGTTCTTTAGGCAAAATCGTTGATTCAAAAATTGGATGCAAATTGCAAAATCGGCCGATCAGACCGAATCGAAACCTGATTGCTTCAAATGAAACGATGCCGTATCGCTTAGAGAACATTCAGAAAGCATGCAAGTGCCCCCAGCCCTAGAGCCTCATTTCTCCCTTCTCCTTCCTTCTCCCCAGTCCCCAAAGAAAAAGGAAGCCCTAGCTTTTATCACCGCTGCATCCGTCGAACTCAACTTTAGCCTCCATCGTTGCTGCCATTCTTCTCACTGCCGCCGTCCTTATGGTCTGATCGTCTCTCTACTATCCAACTGGTCGTCTCCAACCCCTCTGTACACTCGCGAATCACAAGCTTCTATGCGTCGTTCGTCGCACGTCGTGGGTCGTCATGCTCGTCTCTCGTTGTCGGTCGTCACCCAGAATTTTTGAAAATTAAATAATAAATTATTTATAAGATTATATTTTTAAGAGATTTTATATATAAAGTGAACATTTTTTATTTATGATTTAAAGCTTTAGTAATTGAATAATTATAAAACCCGGTCAAACTGTAATTAATTAAATAATAAATTAGATATGAGCGAATATGGTTAGAAAATTTAGCAATAGAAATTTGATATTCTAAATATGATATTTGGATTCAGTGAATTTCTCTGAGTCAGAAAACATAGCTTTCTGCGTAAAAACGCGCACTGGAATTTTGACCGGCAGTACTGGCTGAGATCTGTCGGTACTGCAGCTGAGAAAATTGATTATAAGTAAATAAGGCTAAGAAATTAGGATTTATAATTAAGACAGGTAGAAATATTTAAAATGCAATTTAAAGTTCTAATCTTAAAGGTTTTGGCCCAAAATTGGGCCAACGGGCTAAACTAAGTGAATTGGGCCCAAGCGGACCCAAGCCCAGCATATATAAACCTTAACTTAAAGCTATTCAGCCACCGTAACCCTCATTTAGTATGTTTGTTGCTGAAATGAAAAGTGAGAGATGAGAAGAGAGAAGCCCTAATTCTCTTTGATCTTCAGATCACCATAACTTGAGCTACGGAGCTCTGATTGACGAGGTGTTTACGACCACGCATCGCTCTTCTCCTCCTCTTTGAGTCTATCTAAGTTTTGTGGTGAGTATTTAACTCTCCTCTGTCCAGTTTCGTTTTTTCTCTTGTATTTTGAATTTGGTTTGAGTTTTGAGGAAATCTTGTGATTTTGATTATTTAGGGGTGCTCTAGTATGAACCATTGGTGATATTCATCACAATATTTCAAAGGTTAAGGTAAGGAACCCTCTAATCCTTGTGATTTATTGATTTCATGAACCCTAGGTTGATTATAAGTGTGAAATTGGTTATGTTAGAGTATTGGTTGATTTTGCTGCACAATTGGGAGGTTGGTGTTGCTTGTGGAGCTTTGGTGAGGCTTGGAGCTAAGGGTTGGTAGAGACTTCCAAGAAAAAGCTCAATTATTTTTGCTACAAGAGGCACGGTTTAAGTTTCATTTAAGTACCGTGTGGTGTGATGAGAATTTCTAGGCTAGATGCCCCTTTGATTAAGTTTGGATTGTGTAAATGGTTGGTATTAATATGCATAGTTGATATGTAATAAAAATTAATGATTGGGTTGAGAATTGTGTGAATTTGTATATTTGTTGTGTTGAGAATTTGATGAATTGGATGATGAATATTGGTTTGTGGAATACGCATTTAAATTGTAAATTTGGGCCGGAGGCAGTGAATCTTGGGCCGGAGGCCGAAAAGAGGTAAGGAAGGTAAGTTGATGTATGTATTGTGCGATGATAAAAGAGATTGGATGGATTTTAGATATTGATTGTGTGAATAATTGGTTTGATTATTGAATAATAAGGTTTGAGGAATTGAGGTATGGGATTTGATAGTTTTGGGTGAAATTATGCAGATGAGGTAGGTTTGGTTTTGGTTGAGTGTAATTATGTGAATGTGGTTGGGTTGTCGTCATTTGAATGAGTGGAAATGAATTTGGCTTGTGAATATTAGAAAAATTGGTGATTTCTATTTTTGGGTAAAAACTAATTTTCGACCAACTTCTGTAACACCCTACCACACAGAGTCTTATGCTTAAGTCATAAAACAGAAGTGGTGAGGTATTACGACCTCTAAAATAAAATTTAGTACGTATAGTATTGTAAAAATGTTCATAACTAGGAGCCTTTAAAGAAAAGTGGGTAAATTAAAACCGATAAATCGAAAAGCACAACACGCTGATTGATAACGTAAATGAAGTGGATATAAGATAAGCTAACATAAAAAGATATACAGAAGAGTTCCAACAACACATATATCAAGGCTCAGACTCGGTTTGCGAAGATAACCGGTCCAAGCATACAGTATACATACGTATATAGTATGAAAATCCCAAAATACAGCCCAAAAGACAATATACAAATCATGTTTCTCCAAAATAACCACTAAGAGGAGTAAATACAAAATACATATATAGTGGAGAATATAAGTATTTAAACAAGTATGTAAGATCAAAATAAAATCCCAATAGCTAAGGATCTCCACCAAAAGGAAGTCTCCAGTATGCCTCACCGAGGAGCCTCACGTCTTGCATCTGAAAATCACAAAATTCGCATGGGTGAGAACCGGAGGTTCTCAGCATGGTAACAGTGCCCAAATATCCAACATGTAATGTCCTGGGAAAGCCGAAGGCAATCCTAGAACTTCCAGATTATAATCAGAGTGCATAAAGATGCTAAACCATAAGAAATGTAAATAGCCGACTAACTTAAGGATCTTCAGACTAACTAACATCCCCTTTCCGAATCCTGCAAACCTCCCAAACACCAACAGTAATAGATGCAAGCATAAGTATATCAAACAAAGAAATACACAAGTAGGGAGCAGATAAGACAATTAAGCAGGTAGCAAGTAATGATGCAGTCAATTAGGCAATCCAGACAAATCACATATAATACATATGATGCATGCCTGTCCTAGTGGCTGATGAGTGTCATCTGTCGGTTATAAAGCCAACCCAACAAGTCCTGGTAGCTAACCATTGGACTGTCTTTCTGTCACGCATCCCCAACTCGAGTTATCTACAAACATAATTATAATTTATATCCAACACCCTCACTTGTGTATATTCACGGGGGCGAGCTCATCCTGAACTTTCACAGTGTCCAGCCACACTTGCGACATAGGGTCAACAGACTATCGAGTCTCTACCTGGAGCACGTGGTGGCTAGCCACTGCTTTCATCCAGGGAAACCCGTATCTCCGATAGGTGGAGTGCAACAATAATAATAATCTACAATTTAGCATATATGCATTTAATCACAGCATAAATTAACATTTATCTCAGCCATTCCGGCTTACCAATCATGATTCTATACTCAACCACAATCATCATCATCAGACACGGCCATTCGGTTCGTAAAATACTCAGCCTCTTCGGCTTAGATCATATTCAGTACTCCACCATCCTTCCCAACCGCTCATATCGTCATTATTCCTCATAATCATCATCACATCCAGTGGCGGATCCAAAAATCGTATAAAGAGGGGGCCGGAAATAAAAAAATTAAAAGTACTATATTAAAACTGAAAGTTTTAATAAAAAAATAATTATATATTTTAATATTATTTTAAACTAAAATTAATTTTGAAAAATTCATTTATATCAAAAATTTTTTATAACATTTTAATTTTTATCTTTATGAACATAAATAATATACATTTATTTCTCTAATACTTTTAATATATATATATATATATTTAAAATAAATTAATGAATATAATATATAAGATATATTCATATTAATAAATAATTTACTTAATATATTTTGATTTTAGTATTATAAAAAAAATTTAATCTAATTTATTTTTATGTATATATTTTCTTATTACATTCAATTAAAATTATTATAAAAACTAAAGTATGTTTATATAATAATAGATAGAAGAATTATAAAAAAAATTGAATTTTTAGCCTTATTATAAAAGATATAACGTAAATAATATAAATTTTTTTTCTAATACTTTTAATATATGTATTTGAAATAAATTAATGAATATAATATATAAGATATATTCATATTGATAAATAATTCATTTAATATATTTTAATTTTAATATTATAAAAAATGAAATTTAATCTAATTTACTTTTATGTATATATTTTCTTATTATATTCAATTAAAAATTATTATAAAAACCAAAGTATTTTTATATAATAATAGATAGAAGAATTACAAAAAAAATAAAATAAAATGAAAGAACAAAAGAAAATAAATTTAAAATGCATGACATGGGATTTGAACCCATGCTTTGAAGTATAAAATGCCTTTCTATAACCATTGAACTAAAAAGTATGTTGTTAAAAATTTTAGCCACTATTTAAAATATATTTTAAGTTTTGAAAATTTAGGGGGGGACCATGGCCCATGCTGGTCCCCACTAAATCCGCCTCTAATCACATCCCTTTTCTTCCTCCTCAAGTTACCCCTTTCCTAGCCTTCTTTCAAACACTAGGCATTCAATATCAAATTAAGACTTAAGGGATGAAATTGGGGGTTTATAAGTGTGAAATGACATTTTCAGAAGATTATAAGCTTGTTGGGAATGTGAAGAACTTGAAAACAAAGTTTTAGAAAAGAACTGGGTTGCGTGCGTACGCACAGCAGTGGGCATGAGCACGCCCAGAAATATTTTTAAACGTGTGCGTATGCACAGAAAGCAAAATCTTTAGGGTGGGGCGCGCGCACAACGTGTGCTAGCGCCGCCACCAGTGTGCCATTCCCAACGTGTGCGTGTACACAGGCTTGTGCATACGCACAGCTCGAAATCCTTCGTTGGTTGAGCGTGTGCACAGGGCATGCTAGCGCTGCCACCAGCAGCCCTGTCTTCGCGGTTGCATATGCACAAGGCTGTGCGTGCGCACAGGACCAATCTCTTACCAAGTGTGCGTGCGCACACAAACCAGAAGTCACAAATTCTGCAGAAGTTGCAGAACTCAGATTTTTAACCCAAAACTTCCAATGATCATATCTCCTTCCACAAAATTTGAATTTCCACCAAACTTAAAATGTTTTAAAGCTTATAAAAATATCTTTCCATTGATATAAAAAGCATCAAATTTCAAAAACAATTGCTCAAGATATGATCCGTTGAAGTTCCTCAAAATTTCAATTTTCACCAAAACTTATAAACTCCCCTTTTTAACACATACACATACCAAATTCATTCAAAAACCAGCCAAACCCAATATTTCAATACCAAATACTTCCATTCACTCATTCAATCATCAACCCACCAATTCCACCATATTTAGCCAAATCTCAAGGTGACGAATCCCACATCATAATCACAATTCACATCTCAATCTCTAAACAATACCCAATTCATCAATCACTATACATACATACATACATACATACATACATACATACATACATACATATATATATATATATATATACACACACACACACACACACACACATACCAAATTCACATTTCAAGTCATGCTCATTAACACAAGCCTCAATGCTATCATCAATTCTATATATTGAACCAACGCTTATCATCATTCACAATCATCCAACCACCACTCAAATACTCATCTCGATCCAAATTTATTCAACAATTACATCAACATTCCACAATTCACTAAATTCATATACAACAACACAATTTATTTCAATTCATCCACAACATTAATGATTCAACTCCTATCTTAGAGTCTCTAGCCTACGTTTTCACACCACATTACATTTTAGATACAGAAAACTGAAACTATACCTTGGCCGATTCCCGTTTCACCCGGAATACTCTCAAATTTCAACCTTCAAGGTCCCCAAAGCCTCACTAACAGATTTCCAAACACAAGCTCCTTTCCAAACTTTCCAAAACCACCAATTAAGCTCCAATGTACATATATAAAATGCCTAAGCCACAATATCACACCCAAACACAAAAATCAACACACAAGAGCTTGACGAGTCAGAATTTCACTAGGGTTTGAGGTATATTACCTTACCTAAGGGTCAAGGGAGCAAGAACAAGCCTTTCCTTCAAGCTAGTTTGAGCCTACAACATCCAAACTAAAAAATCTCAATACTTTTACCCATAATTTTTTTGAAAATGAGGGCTGAGAATTTGAAGAGAATTCTGTGACTTACCTCAAGATTGCTTGAGTGGGTTTTGTAGAGAGCTCGACGCCGCGGTCACGTGGCCGCAAACGGTGCATCAATCGGAGCTCCGAATCAAAAGATATGATCAATTAAAGTTGGAGCAAGGGTTTGTGTTTCTCCTCCCCTCTCCCTTCTAATTTTTAGCGTGTGTGGTGTTCTTGGTGGGGAAGAAAGGGCTGAGCTTCATTTAATTAATGAAGCTTGACTGGGCCTTAGGCCCAACTTGGGTCCGGTTGGCCCGGTTTGGCCCGTTCGGCCCAATCTTGGGCCGATTTCTTTAAAATTGATGCCAAAATTCTCGTTTCGAATTTCTCTACCACATTAAACCATAAAAATCTCATTTCTCACTTTCTAGAATATATTTTAATCTATGGGTTAATTACCCATAAATTAACCAAGTTTTACATTCTACCCACCTAAATGGGAATTTCGCCCACAAAATTCGGATTTAGTTACCTGAGAATAGGTGGGGGTAGTCCGCTCGCTTCTCTGACTCAAGCTCCCAGGTGTGCTCCTCAACACCGTCTCGACTCCACGCCACTTTCACTGATGAAACCTCTTTTTCACGCAACTTCTTAATACTTGTGTCATCGATCCTGACCGGAACCACCGACAGAGTCAAATCTTCTCTTATCTGAACCGATTCAGGTTCTAACACATGGCTAGCATTAGGAGTGTACTTCCGAAGCTGCGACACGTGAAACACGTAGTGCAGGTTCAAAAGGTGAGGCGGTAGAGCCATCCGATATGCCACTGGTCCAACCCTCTCAAGAATCTAAAATGGACCGATGTATCGAGGATTCAGCTTCTTTGTCTTAATCACCCTACCTTCTTCTGTTGTCAGAGTCACCTTAAGAAAAACATGGTCTCCTTCCTCAAACTCTAAGGCCTTCCGTCTCTGATCGGCGTAACTCTTCTGACGGCTCTGAGCAGTGAGCATCCTATCTCTAATTTTCTTGACTTGCTCGGTAATCTCAGCTATCAATTCTGGCCCTAAAAGACTTTTCTCCCCAGCCTCATACCATTATAGCGGAAATTGGCATTTTTTCCATACAGAGCCTCATACGGAGCCATTCTGATGCTCACATGGTAGCTATTATTATATGCAAACTCCACTAGTGGCATATAGCGATCCCAGCTCGCGGGTTGGTCCAAAACACAAGCCCTCAACATATCTTCTAGGGTTTGGATTGTTCTCTCAGATTGACCATCGGTTTGGGGATGGTAAGCTGTACTTAAGCTCAAACGGGTCCCGAAAGTTTTCTGAAATGCACCCCAGAACCTTGAAGTGAAACGGGGATCCCTATCAAAAATTATAGTCGTAGGCACACCGTGAAGTCTCACAATCTCCTTTATATACAGGCGTGCTAACTCCTCAAGAGTATAGTTCATCCGAATGGGTAGAAAATGAGCGGACTTCGTCAGCTGGTCCACAATTACCCAGATAGCATCAAAACTGGTTCTAGTCCTCGGTAATCCTGACACAAAATCCATCGCAATGCTTTCCCACTTCCATTGCGGAATTTCTAAGGGCTGCAACGTCCCAGAGGGTCTCTGATGTTCAATCTTTACCTTTTGACAAGTTAAACACTTCTAGACATATTCCGCCACATCATTCTTCATACCAAGCCACCAGAACATAGCCTTTAGATCATTATACATCTTGGTACTCCCAGGGTGGATCGAAAATCCTCCGCGCTTGCTTCAATATATCTTGCCACAAAGTTCCCACAACCGGCACAATGATCCTACCCTTGAACCTCCATAATCCAACTTGATCCTTGGACACTCTCCATTGCTTTCCTTGCTCAATAGTCGGCAACACCTTCGACAACGCGTCATTGTTTTGATAAGCCTTCAGGAGTTTGGATCTAAAATCATTTAAGATCTACAATTGGCTCAAACACAGAGTTCCAGCCACTTCTTGAACGTCGATCTTTAGACTCTCGAATGCCTTGAACAACTCCTCTTCTCGAAGCATCATCCAAGAAGCATACAGTGATTTCTGACTTAGCGCATCCGCTACGACATTCGCCTTCCCCGGATGGTAACTCAACTCAATGTCGTAATCCTTTAGTAACTCCATCCACCTCCTCTTCCTCATATTAAGTTCTTTCTGATTAAAGAGGTATTTCAAGCTCTTGTGCTCAGAGAAAACTTGGAACTTAACTCCATAGAGGTAATGCCTCAACACCTTCAATGCAAACACAAGCGCAGCAAGTTCTAGGTCATGCGTCGGGTAATTAACCTCGTGAGGTCTCAACTGCCGTGAGGCGTATGCCACCACCTTCTGGTGCTGCATCAGCACACACCCTAAACCCTTTAGTGAGGAATCGCAATACACCTTAAATGGTTCATTCGATTCAGGTAATACCAACACAGGCATAGTAGTCAACTTTTGCTTCAACGCTTGGAAACTCTTCTCACACTTGGAAGTCCAAACAAACGGCGCGTCCTTGCGGGTTAACTTCGTCAATGGCAAAGCCAATTATGAGAATCCTTTGATGAATCTCTGATAGTAGCCAGCTAATCCAAGAAAACTCCTTATCTCGGTAACTGAGGTCGGTCACTTCCATTCCATCACTGCTTCCACCTTGGCAGGATCTACTGCTATGCCCTTTTTACTCACCACGTGACCTAGAAACTTCACCTCACTCTTCCAGAACTCGCATTTAGATAGTTTCGCATAGAGTTTCTTTTCCTTTAGTATCTACAGTACGGTCTTCAAATGTTCCGCATGTTCCTCTTTAGTCTTGGAATACACCAATATGTCATCAATGAAGACAACAACGAATGTATCCAGAGACGGATGAAAGATCCTGTTCATATAATCCATAAACACTGCAGGAGCATTTGTCAACCCAAAAAATATTACAGTGTACTCGTAGTGACCATAACGAGTCCTGAAAGTGGTTTTAGGGATGTCCTCATCTCTCACCCTTATCTGGTGATAACTGGATCACAAATCAATCTTGGAGAAAACCTCGGCTCCTTGTAACTAATCCATGAGGTCGTCAATCCTTGGCAGTGGATACTTATTCTTTATTGTGACCTTGTTCAGTTACCTGTAATCCACACAAAGTCGCATACTTCCGTCTTTCTTCTTCACCAATAACACTGGCGCTCCCTATGGAGAAACACTCGGTCAGATAAAATTCTTACCCAGAAGATCCTCGAGTTGAGATTTCAGCTCAGCCATCTCTAGTGGTGATATCCTATAAGGAACAATCGAGATTGGCCCTGTTCTCAGCACCAATTCGATCACAAATTCAACCTCTCGATGAGGCGGAAATTCCTCAATGTCATCAGGAAATACTTCAGGAAACTCACATACAACCGGAATCTACTCTAAGTTTTGATCATCACCCGAGACGCCCGCGGTTAATAACAAAATGTCTTGACATTCGGCCCCAGAACAATTCACTATCATGGAATTCAAGTAACAATTATTTACCACAACCGGCCTTTCCGTATCTTCTGACATGAAGTACACTGATTTCGCAGAACAGTCGAGTAGAATGTGGTTCTTGGACAACCAGTCCAACCCCAAGATAAGATCAAGACCTACCATCGGCAAACAGACTAAATTTTGTACAAAGTCACGCTGCTTAACCCTAAAGGAAACTTGCGGACATCGAAGCCTAGTTACCATGGCTTCATGGGTGGCATTATACACCTTCAGGTCATAACCTAACACTACGATCTTCAACTCTAACTCACTAGCCTTCTCAAATGCAATGAATGAATGTGATGCTCCAAAATCAAACAAGGCATTTAAAACTTGACTCGCCATTTCACATTTACCTCGGTTAAGTGTCTCGGACCCCTCGGCCCCTATAGCTGAAGTAGTGAACACCTGCCCAGGCTGCTGTACTCTCCGGTACCATGTCTCTGCTTCTCTGGACAGTTGGAGGCTTTATGCCCCTAGCTTCCCACATGAGTAGCATAAACCCCAACCGGCCTTACACGGAACACCAGGATGGTAACTCCCACATTTAGTACAAGCTTGCTCATTGAAAGGTTACTTCCCAAATCTTCTCCCTGAAGCATTGTTGTTGTTGTTGTTGTTGGGCCTTCTGAAGCTATTCTGACCTTGAGTCCTCTATGGTGCAAAACCTCCCCACTTCAAAGGCAGGTCTCTTAGAGTAAAACTCTTCTCTCGGTTCAGTGGGAACGATCCCCTTTGGCTTCCTCTTTCTGCAGCTACCTTCTTCACACACTCTTTGGCAACTCTGCTTTTGTTAACCAACTCGGAGAAAGTCCTGATCTCCATAAGCCCTACTGAACTGTAGATGTCACTTCGGAGTCCTCCTTCGTACTTGATAAATTTCCACTCCTCAAAGTCCCCTGAAGCTCCCTGACACATACGGGAGAATCTAAACAACTCTTCAAACTTGTCTGTGTACTCAGATACAGACATCATACCCTGCTTCAGCTGTAGTACTTCGATTTCCTTGGCTGTCCTTGCGGAGTTTGGGAAGTACTTCTTGTAGAATTCTTCCTGAAAGGTATCCCAGGTGATAGGATCATCTCCTTGCTGTATGATACATCAGGTCCCCTGCCACCAATGTCATGCTTCTCCGGTGAGCAGATAAGAGGCAAAATCGACGCACTACTTTTCAGGTACCAACTACGCTTGCAGTGCGCGCTCCATAGCTTGGAACTAAGTGTCAGCTTCTGTTGGGTTGGTAGTTCCCATGAATTTTAGCAGATTAACCTTTAGGAAGGTCACTGGTGCACAAAATTGTGATCTCAATGGCGCTAACAACTTGGTACGCACAATTGTAATATCACTTTTTTTCACAACTTCGCACAACTAACCAGCAAGTGCACTGGGTCGTCCAAGTAATAAACCTTATGTGAGTAAGGGTCGATCCCACAGAGATTGTTGGTATGAAGCAAGCTATGGTCATCTTGTAAATCTCAGTCAGGCGGATTCTAATGGTTATAATGGTTTTCGAATATAAAGATAAATAAAGCATAAAATAAAGATAGAGATACTTATGTAATTCATTGGTGGGAATTTTAGATAAGCGCATGAAGATACAGTGTTCCTTCTGAATCTCTGCTTTCCTACTACTTTTATCCAATTATTCTTACTGCTTTCCATGGCAAGCTGTATGTTGGGGGATCACCGTTGTCAATGGCTACCGTCCGTCCTCTCAGTGAAAATGGTCCAGGTGCGTTGTCACCGCACGGCTAATCATCTGTCGGTTCTCGATCATGTAAGAATAGGATTTACTATCCTTTTGCGTTGTCACCACGCCTTACAGTAGCGAGTTTGAAGCTCGTCACAGTCATTCAATTCGTAAATCCTACTCGGAATACCACAGACAAGGTTTAGACTTTTCGGATTCTCAAGAATGCTGCCAATGGATTCTAGCTTATACCACGAAGATTCTGATTAAGGAATCCAAGAGATATTCATTCAAGCTTATTTGCATGTAGAACGAAAGTGGTTGTCAGGCACACGTTCATAAGTGAGAATGGTGATGAGTGTCACATAATCATCACATTCATTAGGTTCTTGGGTGCAAATGGATATCTTAGAATAAGAATAAGCGTGAGTTGAATAGAAAATAGTAGTAATTACATTAATACTCGAGGTACAGCAGAGCTCCACACCTTAATCTATGGTATGTAGAAACTCCACCGTTGAAAATACATAAGTGATAAAGATGTTCATTGATTCCGGCCCCAGAGAGGGAACCAGGATAACCAAGACTCCGGTCTAAGGACTAAACGTCCAAAGATGAAAATACAATAGTAAAAAGTCCTATTTATACTAAACTAGTTACTAGGGTTTACAGAAATAAGCCTAAGTGCAGAAATCCACTTCTGAGGCCACTTTGGTGTGTGCTTGGGCTGAGCTTGAGTTTTACATGTGTAGAGGCTTCTCTTGGGGTTAAACACCATGTTGTAATGTGTTTTTGGCATTTAACTCTGGTTTGTGACGTGTTTCTGGCGTTTTACTCTAGAATGCAGCATGGAACTAGCGTTGAACACCAATTTGCGTCATCTAAACTCGAATAAAGTATAGACTATTATATATTTCTGAAAGGCCCTGGATGTCTACTTTCCAACGCAATTGATAGCGCGCCATTCAGAGTTCTTTAGCTCCAGAAAATCCATTTCAAGTGCAGGGAGGTCAGAATCCAACAGCATCTATAGTCCTTTTTCAGCCTCCTATCAGATTTTTGCTTAGGTCCCTCAATTTCAGCCAGAAAATATCTAAAATCACAGAAAAATACACAAACTCATAGTAAAGTCTAGAAATGTGAATTTTTGCATAAAAACTAATAAAAATATCCCTAAAAGTAGCTAGATCCTACTAAAAACTACCTAAAAACAATGCCAAAAAGCGTATAAATTATCTGCTCATCACAACACCAAACTTAAATTGTTGCTTGTCCCCAAGCAACTGAAAATCAAATAGGATAAAAAGAAGAAAATATACTATAAATCCCAAAATATCAATGAATATTTGTTCTAATTAGATGAGCAGGACTTGTAGCTTTTGGCTTCTGAACAGTTTTGGCATCTCACTTTATCCTTAGAAGTTTAGAATGATTGGCATCCATAGGAACTCAGAGTTCAGATAGTGTTATTGATTCTCCTAGTTTAAGTATATTGATTCTTGAACACAGCTACTTTTATGAGTCTTGGCCGTGGCCCTAAGCACTTTGTTTTCCAGTATTACCACCGGATACATAAATGCCACAGACACATGACTGGGTGAACCTTTTCAGATTGTGACTCAGCTTTGCTAAAGTCCCCAGTTAGAGGTGTCCAGAGCTCTTAAGCACACTCTTTTTGCTTTGGATCACGACTTTAACCACTTAGTCTCAAGCTTTTCACTTGGACCTTCATGACACAAGCACATGGTTAGGGACAACTTGATTTAGCCGCATAGGCCTGGATTTTATTTCCTTGGGCCCTCCTATCCATTGATGCTCAAAGCCTTGGATCCTTTTTACCTTTGCCTTTTGGTCAGGATCCAACAGCATCAGCAGTCCTTTTTCAGCCTAAGTCAGATTTTTGCTCAGCTCCCTCAATTTCAGCCAGAAAATACCTGAAATCACAGAAAAACACACAAACTCATAGTAAAGTCCAGAAATATGATTTTTGCTTAAAAACTAATATTATTTTACTAAAAACTAACTGAAACATGCTAAAATCTACATGAAATTACCCCCAAAAAGCGTACAAAATATCCGCTCATCACAACACCAAACTTAAACTGTTGCTTGTCCTCAAGCAACTAGATGAATGAAATAGGTTCTAACAGAAATTAAGAAGTAACAATATTTTAGAGTTTTAAATGAAGCTCATATTCTTATTAGATGAGCGGGGCTTGTAGCTTTTTGTCTCTGAACAGTTTTGGCATCTCCCTGTATCTTTTGAATTTCAGAATGATTGGCATCCTTAGGAACTCAGAATTCAGATAGTATTATTGACTCTCCTAGTGTAGTATGTTGATTCTTGAACACAGCTATTTATGAGTCTTGGCCGTGGCCCTAAGCACTTTGTCTTCCAGTATTACCACCGGATACATAAATGCCACAGACACATAACTGGGTGAACCTTTTCAGATTGTGACTCAGCTTTGCTAGAGTCCCCAGTCAGTGGTGTCCAGAGCTCTTAAGCACACTCTTTTGCTTTGGATCACGACTTTAACCACTCAGTCTCAAGTTTTTCACTTGGACCTTCATGACACAAGCACATGGTTAGGGACAGCTTGGTTTAGCCGCTTAGGCCTGGATTTTATTTCCTTGGGCCCTCCTATCCATAGATGCTCAAAGCCTTGGATCCCTCTTTTTTTTTTTTTTTTTTTTTTTTTTTTTTTTTTTTACTCTTGGCTAGTGCTCATGGCTTGTGAATATTGTGTTTTTTTTTTTTTTTTTTTTTTACTGCTTTTTCTTGCTTCAAGAATCAATTTCATGATTTTTCAGATCATCAATAATATTTTTCGTGTTCCTCATCCTTTCAGGAGCCAATATTCATCAAATTCAAAGTACAATTTATGCACTGTTCAAGCATTCATTCAGAGAACAACAAGTATTGCCACCACATATAATTAATTATAGTCTTTATTACTAAGAACTCAAAAATATAAATTACTTCTTTATCTTAAAAAAATCTACTACTTTATTCATGCCTGATGATGATGAGAAAAATAAATTATAGCTTAATTGGAAATAAAATCAAAATAGATATGCTAAGTACTACTACTCCTATATAACTTCTAAGGTAAAATCCTATAATAATACTATCACAGAGTTAAAGCTGGAATTAGAACTTAACAACCTGTATTTTCGGAAGTGGATGTTCCTTTAGTCTGTGGGATGCCTTCAAGAATTAATGTCTGATGCTTCAGCTCCCTTAAGTTCACATCCTTGCTCTTCCTGTTCTCTTAGGTGCCATGATCTTAATGAGTTTTAGCTCAGTGATCATGGCAAATCACACCAAACTTAGAGGTTTGCTTGTCCTCAAGCAAAAGAAAGGAAAGGAGAGGGGTAGAAGGAGAGGTATTTTCATAAAAAGATAAGATGAGTTGAAAAAGATATTAAAAATATTTGAAAAAGAATTGGATTGGAAAAAGATTTGTGTTTATAAATTAAGATACATTTGATATTTTTGAAAAAGGGATTTTAGAAATTAGGGTTCTTAGAAAACCAATTTGATTTTGAAGGATGATATTTTGAAACATGTTTATGCAAGAAATCATGAATTGAAACTTAAAAATTTAGAAAAATTGTAAAGAAAAACGAATTTTACCTCCTCCCCACCATCCTGGCGTTAAACGCCCAGGATGCTAGCAAACTGGCGTTAAACGCCCAGAAGGTGCATCTTTCTGGCGTTTAACGCCCAGAAGATGCTCCTTTCTGGCGTTTAACGCCCAGATGGCTACCCTTACTGGCGTTAAACGCCCAGTGGGAGCTTCTTTTGGGCGTTTAACGCCCAAAGTATTTCTTACTGGCTTTTTCATGTCAGTGAGCTTCCAAATTTCCCTGTAACTCTGTGACTTCAACCAATTGCTATTTCACCTTTCGAAGATACTTGGACTCAAACCTGTAAAGAAATAATTAATTAATTAATACGAATAAAATTAAATTTTGTGATTGGCTGGGTTGCCTCCCAGCAAGCGCTTCTTTAATGTCATTAGCTGGACTGATTTTTAATCAAGTCTCAGTTTTGAGCATTCTTGCTCAAAATTGCCTTCAAGATAATGTTTGACTCTTTGTCCATTAACAATGAACTTTTTGTTAGAGTCATTATCCTGAAGCTCTATGTATCCATATGGTGATACGTTTGTAATGACATATGGACCTCTCCACCGGGATTTTAATTTCCCAGGGAATAATTTGAGCCTAGAATTGAATAGCAGAACTTTCTGCCCCGGCTCAAAGACTCTGGATGACAATTTCTTATCATGCCATCTTTTCGCTTTCTCTTTGTAAATCTTTGCATTTTCGAAAGCATTGAGTCTAAATTCCTCTAGTTCTGATTCGAGACTCTCAGCCATATTGACCTCTCTTACCAGAGAGTCGATTATATCAACACTCATGCAGTCATTTGGGGTGTCTGGATGTTGCATGGCTTTAACAACATTCAGCTTCAACTCTTCCTCATTGACTCTCAAGGTTACTTCCCCTTTTTGGACATCAATAAGGGTTCGGCCAGTTGCTAGGAAAGGTCTTCCTAGAATGAGAGTTGCACTCTTGTGCTCCTCCATTTCCAGCACCACAAAGTCAGTAGGAAAGGCAAATGGCCCAACCTTGACTATCATGTCCTCAATCACGCCTGATGGGTATTTAATGGAGCCATCAGCAAGTTGAAGACATATCCTGGTTGGTTTGATTTCTTCAGTTAAACCAAGTTTTCTGATAGTAGATGCAGGCATTAGGTTGATACTTGCTCCAAGATCACATAAAGCTTGCTTGGTGCAAGTGCCCTCTAATGTGCATGGTATCATAAAGCTCCCAGGATCTTTAAGCTTCTCAGGTAAGCTTTTCAGAATGACTGCACTGCATTCTTCAGTGAGGTAAACTTTTTCAGTTTCCCTCCAATCCTTCTTATGACTTAAGATCTCTTTCATGAACTTAGCATAAGAGGGTATTTGCTCAAGTGCTTCTGCAAACGGAATCTTTATTTCAAGAGTCCTGAGGTAGTCTGCAAAGCGGGCAAATTGCTTATCCTGTTCCGCTTGGCGGAGTTTTTGAGGATAAGGCATTTTGGCTTTGTATTCCTTAACCTTAGTTGCTGCAGGTTTATTACCTACAGAAGTGGGTTGGGAAGCCTTTTTAGAAGGGTTGTTATCAGCACTTGTATGTGACTGATTCCCCACTGGTATTTGAATGCCAGTGGTGGGAGCTGGAGTGGCGTTAGACGCCCCTTCCTTGTTTGTTACTGGCGTTTGAACGCCAGAACCATGT
Organism: Arachis stenosperma; assembly: GCF_014773155.1. Lineage (NCBI taxonomy): Eukaryota > Viridiplantae > Streptophyta > Magnoliopsida > Fabales > Fabaceae > Arachis > Arachis stenosperma. The sequence goes on from NC_080379.1 coordinate 68,419,515, forward strand.
TCCCCTTGGGCGTTCAACGCCGGATTCATGCTTGTTTCTGGTGTTGAACGCCAGGAATGAGCATGGTCTGGGCGTTCAGCGCCAGCTTTGTCCCTTTCTGGGCTCGGACTGTCTTCAGGAGGATTTTGAGTATCCACTTGTTCATTTCTTGGTTTCCTGCTGCTTTGAAGTGAGGTATTTAATGTTTTCCCACTTCTTAATTGAACTGCTTGACATTCTTCTGTTATTTGTCTTGACAGTTGTTTTTTTGTCTGCTTTAATTGTACTTCCATGTTCCTGTTAGCCATTCTTGTTTCCTGTAATATTTCCTTGAATTCGGCTAGCTGTTGAGTTAGAAAGTCCAATTGCTGATTGAATTCATTAGCCTGATCCACTGGACTGAGTTCTGCAGTTACTGTTCTAGCTTCTTCTTTCATGAAAGATTCATTGCTTAAGTACAGATGTTGATTTCTGGCAACTGTATCAATAAGCTCTTGAGCCTCTTCAATTGTTTTTCTCATATGTATAGATCCACCAGTTGAGTGGTCTAGAGAAATCTGAGCTTTTTCTGTAAGCCCATAGTAGAAGATGTCTAATTGCACCCATTCCGAAAACATTTCAGAGGGGCATTTTCTTAGCAACTCTCTGTATCTCTCCCAGGCATCATAAAGAGATTCATTATCTCCTTGTTTGAAGCCTTGGATGCTTAGCCTTAGCTGTGTCATCCTTTTTGGAGGGAAATAGTGATTCAGGAATTTTTCTGACAGCTGTTTCCATGTTTTATGCTGTTCTTAGGCTGGTTATTTAACCACCTCTTAGCTTGATCTTTTACAGCAAATGGAAACAGTAATAGTCTGTAGACATCCTGATCTACTTCCTTATCATGTACTGTATCAGCAATTTGCAGAAATTGTGCCAGAAACTCTGTAGGTTCTTCATGTGGAAGACCAGAATACTGGCAGTTTTGCTGCACCATGATAATGAGCTGAGGATTCAGCTCAAAGCTACTAACTCCAATGGAGGGTATACAGATACTACTCCCATATGAAGCAGTAGTGGGGTTAGCATATGACCCCAGAGTCCTCTTGGACTGTTCATTCCTACTTGCTTCCATGATTGAATACAAGTTGAGAATTTATATGTTGAGAATTATTTATTTTATAGTAATGGAATAACACAAAATGGGATATAGATATAAAAATATTTTGAAGATATTTTGTGAAAGAAAATTATTATTATTATTATTATTATTTTAAATAAAATAAAAACGAAATAAATAAAAGAAAGTGGAAATATTTTTGAAATTGAAAATTGAAATTTTATGTGAGATTTTCGAAAAAAATAGTTCAAAATTAGTTAGAAAAGATATATATATTTTTTTTGAATTTTGAATTTTATGATGAAAGAGAAAAACACACAAAAGACACAAGATTTAAAATTTTTAGATCTAATGCTCCTTATTTTCGAAAATTTTTGGAGGGAAAACACCAAGGAACACCAAACTTAAAAATTTTAAGATCAAGACACAAGAAAAACTCAAGAACACTTTGAAGATTCACAAGAACACCAAGAACACAAGAAAGAACACCAAACTTAAAATTTTTAGAAAATCAAGACAAGTTTTCGAAAATTAAAGAAAGATTAACAAGAAAACACCAAACTTAAAGTTTGGCACAAGATTAAATTAAGAAAAATTATTTTTGAAAAAGATTTTCAAAAGTACTGGTGCTCCCTCATCAAGAATATAAACCAATGCTTTAGCCAATTGGGAATAAATATGACACTTGATGCAGATATTCCAATTAGTGCTTTAAAAGGAACACAAGTGAAACAAGAAAAGACATAAAGCAAGAAAAACTCAAGATCAAACAAGAAAAATAAGCAAGAACAACTTGAAGATTAATGAAGAACAAAAATCACAAGTCGAAAATTTTAAAGAGAAATATGAGATATGCAATTGACACCAAACTTAGAACAAGACACTAAAACTCACGAAAATTAGCAATTAATTAAGAGAAAAATAATAAATTTTGAAAAGAAATTTTTTGAAAAGAAACTATCCTATCAATATTGATTTAATGACTCTATAATAATAATAATAAAAATAAAAATAAAAATAAATTATTCCTAATCTAAGAAATAAAATAAGCCTTCAATTGTCCAAACTCAATAATCCCCGGCAACGGCGCCAAAAACTTGGTGGACGAAATTGTGATCAACAATATTGGCTCTTGGGCATGTACACAAAAACAAGTCGGACACGTCAGCTCCGACCAGCACAGAAGATCTCGTCCGAGATCGACCTACAGTTTCAGGTAAACCTGGGAACATTGGCGCCGTTACCGGGGAACCTGGAAGTCATCCCATCACCATGGCGGACGACCACAATTCAGATCTAGAGGATAGAATGCCGCACAAAAATGCGAACACTACACCAAAGGATACTCCTCAACTTAACAACAAAATGAATTCTCCAAACACGGGAGCCATGGAAGCACTTCAAGAACATTTGAAACAACTTGAAAAAGAAGCCCTACATCAACGAGAGGCTGAGAAAGACCTACAAAGGGAAATAAGGCGACGCCGGAAATTGGAGGACAAACTCCTAAAACTCGAAGCAGATCTCAAGACTAAAGCCAATCGATCCTCTCATGAGGATAGGTCCCGCAAGAACCAAGATCCATTCACCAAGGAGATCATGAAGACCAAAATCTCAAAGGACTTTAAACTCCCGGATATCACCTTATATGATGGCACGACAGATTCCAGCCATCACTTTAGTAATTTCAGGAGTCGGATGTACTTCATCGACGCCTCAGACGCAGTCCGCTGCAAAGCCTGCCCGACTACCTTAACAAAAATGGCAATTAAGTGGTTCGACAATCTACCGCCCAGGTCCATCTCAAACTTGGATGACCTTGCTAAAAGGTTCCTCACCATGTTCTCTATCCAGAAGGATAAAGCCAAACACGCTCTGAGCTTGCTGGGAATTAAACAAGGAGATCGGAAAAGCCTTCGTAGCTACATGGAAAGATTCAACAAAGCATGCCTTGACATACAAAGTCTTCTGAGCGGCCATCATGGGACTCATTAATGGCCTAAGAAAAGGACCTTTTAGCCACTTAATATCCAAGAAGTACCCAATATCGCTGATCGAGGTTCAAGAAAGGGTGAAAAAATATATCAATATGAAGGAGAACTCCCGATTGGAAGACAGCTAAAAAACGGGATTCTCCTAAACCACCAAGGGACAAGGATAAAGAGTCCAAGAAAAAAAGAAGATCCACCCGGTGAGAAGCCTAGAAAATACCACAATTACACCCACCCCTTCGGATTTCTCTTGTGGATGTCTACCGATTTATATGCAACACTGAGAAGATCCCACCACATCGCCCAATCAAAAACAGAAGAGCTCGGACGAGTTGAAGGTCCACCTCACGCCAAAGAGGTCGGACGAGCTGAAGGTCCACCTCATGCCAAAGAGGTCGGACGAGTTGAAGGTCCACCTCACATCAAAGAGGTCGGACGAGTTGAAGGTCCACCTCACGCCGAAGAGATCAAACGAGTTGAAGGTCCACCTCACACCAAAGAGGTCGAACAAATTGAAGGTCCACCTCACACCAAAGAGGTCGGGCGAATTGGACGTCCACACATCGAAGAGGTCGGACGAGTTGAACGTCTCACACCAAAGAGGTCGGACGAGTTGAACATCCACCTCACACCCCTGAGAGACATGTTCATGGAGGATTCACAGGAGGAGGGATATCTAAATCATCTCGCAAAGGACACCTCAAAGAGTGGGAAGTCGGGCAATAGCCTCATCACTAGTTAGAAAAGACAAAAGTGGGCAACAACCCGTCTACTTCATCATCAAGGCTCTAAAAGGGGCCGAACTAAACTATCCAAAGATAGAAAAGTTCATGTTCCGAGGGTTACTTGAAACTGTAGGTCTATCTCAGACGAGATCTTCTGTGTTGGTCGGAGCCGACGTGTCTGGCAGGTGTACAGCGGCCGGAGCTGGTGTGTCCGACTTGTTGGACTTGGTAGTGGTGCTGATCCTTCGTCCCCGGAGGGTGGGGGTTACCTGCAAGGGACTCCGATGCTTAAGTTAGCAAGGGTATTAAGCAGGTATTGAGTAGAATCAGAGTATGAGTTATACCTGGGTGCTCCAGCGTATTTATAATGGTGAGATGTGGCCTCCTGTGGATAAGATAAGTTAGTTTATCTTATCTTATCTTTTATCTTATCTTTAAGTGAGGTCATCTTTTAAGGGAACCGCCTTTATCACTATGGGCTTGGGCTGCCCTTGGATTTGGGACATGTTCCTCTATTTGGGCCCTTTGTTTGGGCTTTTTCGTGACTTGGCCGAGCTCTTTGAGAAGAGGTCGGGTGGTCCTGACCTGAAGAGGTCGGTCACTTTGTCTTGTAGAACATCCCGGGTCGGACAGCTCGACCCAGGCTATGAACAGTGCCCCTGCTTGAGCTCGGTCTTCTTTTTTGAGGCCGAGTCCTTTACTTCGGTCCTTCTTTGGTGACGCCGAACTCAAGCATTTTTGTTGATTCCTTTGTATCAGCTTTGAATGCAGAACGTTTCCTCTAAAAGACGCGCGCTTTTATACCGGCGCTTTTTTGGGAACGTGCGAGGGTTTAATGCTTTTAATTTTGAGCATTAATTGCCCCGTTTCCCTTAGGCTCTTTTACTTTGGATTTTGAAACCCTGAAAATGGTTTCTCTTCTTTTGCTCTTTCGTAACTTCTTTTCTTAGTTCTCTCCACTCTCTGTTTTTTCGTTTACATTTCTATTTTCCTTGTGTTGCAGCGTCATTTGGTGTTGGAGCTTGGGGTCTTTGTATTTCTTCCGGCGATATTGCTCTTGTTCGCATTCCCAGATTTCGTCTTCCTCCTTTGGTTTTTGTTGAAGCTCGCTGTTCTTTCCAGGTTGATAATAGCTTTTCTCGCTTTCTTCGTGGCTTCGTCTTTAATTTTGGTGAAGTTCTGGTTTTGCATGTTTGAAAGTTTGGATCTTTTTGTGATGTTTACCTGTTACCGTGATATGCTTTTCCTTTGGAGATTCTTGGAATTTTGAGGCTTTCTGAGTTTTACTGTTGCTTCTGGCTGTTTTTTGGTACTAGTACGAAATCTGTATCTGTTTCTCACCTTTGGAGATTGCTTCCTGTCTGATCTTTTGAAAAAAGGTTGCTCTTTTAATGGTCTTGTGCTCGATGCTTGGGAGTGGTTTTTGCTTGGTAGGCTTGTAATGTTTTGCTGTGTTTTCTTTTGATGAAAGCGCTTGTTATTTTGAATTCTTTTTTGAGAAATGCTGGGATGTGATCTGTAGAGTATTTCTGGAGACCTTGCTTTGTTGTTGCCTCCAAAGGATGTCCCAGGACTTTGGTTTGAGTCTTGGGGTTTTCCTTTTCTTGCTTTTCATTGCCTCAGAAGTATTGTCCGAGTTGTTTTCCCCTTTGTCCGAGATGTTTGTAGTAACCTCATTTTCTTTTCTTGCTTGTAGGATTAGTTGGCCTCATGTCTTCTCACAATAACATTATAGAGATGTCTTCCAGAGTTCCCGAGGGGATGTCCGATTGGCTGGACTCCCTTGTTTTGTTGTGTGTTTCCGTTGTGGATGCTGAATTTTGCGCAGAGCTGAGAAAGCGTAATAGGATTTGTGGTAACAATGCTCGCGAGGGGGATTACGAGCTTGTTGCTCCTGATTCTGATGAGAGGGTTTGTGGTGGACGAAATTGTGATCCATGTTCTTTTGTACTTGTATGAAATCATTATTATGGCATCGGTTGTTTTCACAACTCCGTTCAACTAACCAGCAAGTGTACTGGGTCGTCCAAGTAATAAACCTTACGCGAGTAAGGGTCGATCCCACAGAGATTGTTGGTATGAAGCAAGCTATGGTCACCTTGTAAATCTCAGTTAGGCAGATTAAACCAATTGATTATGGATTTTCTAAAATAAATAATAAACAGAAAATAAAAAGGGATAGAATACTTATGCAGATTCATTGGTGGGAATTTCAGATAAGCGAATGGAGATACTGTATGGCTCAAGGACGCCTACTTTCCTACTGCTTCAACTCAATCCTTCTTACTCCTTTCCATGGCAAGCTGTGTATAGGGGTTCACCGTTCGATGATGGCTACTTTCAATCCTCTCGGGAAAATGGTCCTCTGTGGCTGTCACTCGCATGGCTAATCATCTGGAGGCATCACCTGGTCGAAGGCTACATCCCATCCTCGCAGTGAAAACTACGCTCACGCGCTCTGTCACAGCACGGCTAATCACTGGTTGGTTCCCGCGCCTACTGGAATAGAATCCCTTGATTCTTTTGCGTCTGTCACTAACGCCCAGCACTTGCGAGTCTGAAGCACGTCACAGTCATTCATTACCGGAATCCTACTCAGAATACCACAGACAAGGTTAGACTTTCCGGATTCCCAGGATCCTACTCGGAATACCACAGACAAGGTTAGACTTTCCGAATCCTCATAAATGCCGCCATATATCTAGCTTATACCACGAAGATTCTATTGGGGAATCTAAGAGATACACATTCAAGCTCTGTTGCATGTAGAACGGAAGTGGTTGTCAATCACACGCGTTCATAAGTGAGAATGATAATGAGGGTCATATAATCATCACATTCATCATGTTCTTGGGTGCGAATGAATATCTTGGAATAAGAATAAGAGAGATTTGAATAAAAGAAAATAGAATTGCATTAATACTTTGAGGTACAGCAGAGCTCCACACCCTTAATCTATGGTGTGCAGAAACTCCACCGTTGAAAATACATAAGTAAAAGGTTCAGGCATGGCCGAATGGCCAGCCCCCTAAAACGTGATTAGTAGCCTCTTAGGATGAAGAATAAAATAAAACTGAGACCAAAGATGTCTAATACAATAGTAAGAGGTCCTATATATACTAGACTAGCTACTAGGGTTTACATGAGTAAGTAATTGATGCATAAATCCACTTCCGGGGCCCACTTGGTGTATGCTTGGGCTGAGCTTGATCAATCCACGAGCTGTGGCTTCTCTTGGAGTTGAACTCCGAGTTATGACATGTTTTGGGCGTTCAACTCCGGATCATGACGTTTTTCTGGCGTTTAACTCCAGACAGCAGCATGTACTTGGCGTTCAACGCCAGGTTACGTCGTCAATTTCCGAATAAAGTATGGACTATTATATATTTCTGGAAAGCTCTAGATGTCTACTTTCCAACGCCGTTGAGAGCGTGCCATTTGGAGTTCTGTAGCTCCAGAAAATCCATTTCGAGTGCAGGGAGGTCAGATTCCAACAGCATCAGCAGTCCTTTTGTCAGCCTTTTTCAGAGTTTTGCTCAAATCCCTCAATTTCAGTCAGAAATTACCTGAAATCACAGAAAAACACACAAACTCGTAGTAAAGTCCAGAAATGTGAATTTAACATAAAAACTAATGAAAACATCCCTAAAAGTAGCTTAAACTTACTAAAAACTACCTAAAAATAATGCCAAAAAGCGTATAAATTATCCGCTCATCACAACACCAAACTTAAATTGTTGCTTGTCCCCAAGCAACTGAAAATCAAATAGGATAAAAAGAAGAGAATATACTATAAATTCCAGAATATCAATGAATATTAATTATAATTAGATGAGCGGGACTTGTAGCTTTTTGCTTCTGAACAGTTTTGGCATCTCACTTTTTCCTTTGAAGTTTAGAATGATTGGCTTCTCTAGGAACTTAGAATTTCGGATAGTGTTATTGACTTTCCTAGTTAAGCATGTTGATTCTTGAACACAGCTACTTATGAGTCTTGGCTGTGGCCCTAAGCACTTTGTTTTCCAGTATTACCACCGGATACACAAATGCCATAAACACATAACTGCGTGAACCTTTTCAGATTGTGACTTAGCTTTGCTAAAGTCCCCGGTTAGTGGTGCCCAGAGCTCTTAAGCACACTCTTTTGCTTTGGATCACGACTTTAACCACTCAGTCTCAAGCTTTTCACTTGGACCTTCATGACACAAGCACATGGTTAGGGACAGCTTGATTTAGCCGCTTAGGCCTAGATTTTATTTCCTTGGGCCCTCCTATCCATTGATGCTCAAAGCCTTGGATCCTTTTTACCCTTGCCTTTTGGTTTTAAGGGCTATTGGCTTTTTCTACTGCTCCTTCTCTTTTTTTTTTTCGCCATTCACTGCTTTTTCTTGCTTCAAGAATCAATTTCATGATTTTTCAGATTATCAATAACATTTCTCTTTGTTCATCATTCTTTCAAGAGCCAACAATTTTAACATTCATAAACAACAAGATCAAAAGACATATGCACTGTTCAAGCATTCATTCAGAAAACAAAAAGTATTGTCACCACGTCAATATAATTAAATTAAATTCAAGGACAATTTTGAAATTCATGTACTTCTTGTTCTTTTGAATTAAAACATTTTTCTTTTAAGAGAGGTGAAGGATTAATGGAATTTATTCATAGCTTTAAGGCATGGTTATACACTAATGATCATGAAATAAAGACACAAAACATAGATAAACACAATATTAAAAACCGAAAAACAGAAAGAAATAAAGAACAAGGAATGAATCCACCTCTAGTGGCGTCTTCTTCTTGAAGGACCAATGATGTTCTTTAGCTCTTCTATGTCCCTTCCTTGCCTTTGTTGCTCCTCCCTCATTGCTCTTTGATCTTCTCTTATTTCTTGGAGAATGATGGAGTGCTCATGATGTTCCACCCTTAATTGTTCCACATTGTGGCTCAAACCTTCTAAGGAAGTGTTGAGTTGTTCCCAATAGTTGTTTGGAGGAAAGTGCATCCCTTGAGGCATCTCAGGGATTTCTTGATGATGAGCTTCCTCATGCACCTCTTGAGAACCGTGAGGGGCTTCCCTTACTTGCTTCATCCTCTTCTTGGTGATGGGCTTATCCTCTTCAATAGAGATGTCTCCTTCTATGATAACTCCAGCTGAGTAACATAGATGGCAAATAAGGTGAGGAAAAGCTAGCCGTGCCATAGGTGAGGGCTTGTCGGCTATTTTGTAGATTTCATTGGAGATGACCTCATGAACTTCTACTTCCTCTCCAATCATGATGCCATGAATCATGATGGCCCGATCCACAGTAACTTCAGATCGGTTGCTAGTAGGAATGATGGAGCGTTGAATGAACTCCAACCATCCTCTAGCTATAGGCTTGAGGTCCAGTCTTCTTAGTTGGACTGGCTTGCCTTTGGAGTCTCTCTTCCATTGAGCTCCTTCCACACAAATGTCCATAAGGACTTGGTCCAACCTTTGATCAAAGTTGACCCTTCTAGTGTAGGGGCGTTCATCTCCTTGCATCATAGGCAAGTGAAACGCCAACCTCACATTTTCCAGACTAAAATCCAAGTATTTCCCCCGAACCATTGTGATATAATTCTTTGGACACGGGTTCATACCTTGATCATGGTTCCTAGTGATCCATGCATTGGCATAGAACTCTTGAACCATTAAGATTCTGACTTGTTGCATGGGGTTGGTTAAGACTTCCCAACCTCTTCTTCGGACTTCATGTCGGATCTCCGGATACTCATTTTTCTTGAGCTTGAAAGGGACCTCAGGGATCACTTTCTTCTTTGCCACAACATCATAGAAGTGGTCTTGATGGCTCTTGGAGATGAATCTTTCCATCTCCCAGGACTCGGAGGTGGAAGCTTTTGTCTTCCCTTTTCCTTTTCTAGAGGATACTCCGGCCTTAGGTGCCATTGGTAATGGAAAAACAAAAAAAAAAGCTTATGCTTTTACCACACCAAACTTAAAATATTGCTTGCCCTCGAGCAATAAAAGAAAGAAGAGAAGAAGAAGAAGAAGAAAATATGGTAGAGAGGGAGAGAGGTAGGTTCGGCTTAGGTGAAGAAGGAGGGGTTGTATTGTGTGAAAATGAAGTAGAATGGAAGGGTATTTATAGGGAAAGGGGGGAAGGTATGTTCGACCATTTGGGTGGGAATGTGAGGGAAATTGTTTTGAATTTTTGAAGGTAGGTGGGGTTTATGGGGAAGAGTGGATGGATGTGAGTGGTGAATGGGGTAATTGGGAAGAGGAATTGAGGTGATTGGTGAAAGGAGTTGGGAAGTGTGACATGGGGAAGAGTGAATTTGGATTAGGAGAGTGTGATTAGGATTAAAAGGTAAGGTGGGAATATGTTAGGTGGTGATCCTGTGGGGTCCACAGATCCTGAGGTGTCAAGGAATTCCATCCCTGCACCAATTAGGCATGTAAAATGCCTTCGTGCATCATTCTGACGTTTAAACGCCCATTGGTGCACATTCTGGGCGTTCAACGCCCATGTAAAGCATATTTCTGGCGTTGAACGCCAGTTTCATGCTTGTTACTGGCGTTCAGCGCCAGTTTTCCTCTCTGGGCACATTCCTGGCGTTCAGGGCCAGGATGTTGCTTGTTTCTGGTGTTCAGCGCCAGAATGGTGCTCTGTTCTAGCGTTGAACGCCAGCCCGTGCGTCCTCCAGGGTGAAATTTTTTTTTCTTCTGCTGTTTTTGATTCTGTTTTTAATTTTTATGATTTTTTCGTGACTCCTCATGATCATGTACCTAATAAAACACAAAATAACAATAAAATAGTATAAAATAGAAATTAGATAAATAAAATTGGGTTGCCTCCCAACAAGCGCTTCTTTAATGTCAATAGCTTGACAGTGGCTCTCATGGAGCCACAAGGTGATCAGGTCAATGTTGTATAGTTGTCCACACCAAACTTAGAGTTTGGATATGGGATCTTAACACCAAACTTAGAGTTTGGTTGTGGCCTCACAACACCAAACTTAGAGTTTGACTGTGTGGGTTCTTCTTGACTCTAAACTGAGAGAAGCTCTTCATGCTTACTCTCTTCTGTCACAGAGGGATGGCCATGTGCCTTAAACACAAGGTAGTCCCCATTCAATTGAAGGACTAACTCACCTCTGTTGACATCTATCACAGCTCCTGCTGTGGCTAGGAAAGGTCTTCCAAAGATGATGCAATCATCCTCTTCCTTCCTAGTGTCTAAGATTATGAAATCAGCAGGGATGTAAAGGCCTTCAACCTTTACTAACACGTCCTCTACTATTCCATAAGCTTGTCTCAACGACTTGTCTGCCAGTTGTAATGAGAACAAGGCAGGTTGTACCTCAATGATCCCCAGCTTCTCCATTACAGAGAATGGCATTAGATTTATCCCTGACCCCAGATTACACAGAGCCTTTTCAAAGATCATGGTGCCTATGGTACAGGGTATTAAGAACTTGCCAGGATCTTGTTTCTTTTGAGGTAGAATTTTCTGAATCCAGGTATCCAGTTCATTAATGAGCAAGGGAGGTTCACTTTCCCAAGCCTCATTACCAAACAATTTGGCATTCAGCTTCATGATAGCTCCTAAATATTGAGCAACTTGCTCTCCAGTTACATCTTCATCCTCTTCAGAGGAAGAATAGTCTTCAAAGCTCATGAATGGCAGAAGGAGGTTTAATGGAATCTCTATGGTCTCTTTATGAGCCTCAGATTCCTCTGGATCCTTAATAGGAAACTCCTTCTTGCTTGAGGGACGTCCCAGGAGGTCTTCCTCACTAGGCTTTTCGTCCTCCTCCTCCCTTGTGCATTCGGCCATATTGACTATGTCAATGGCTTTGCACTCTCCTTTAGGATTCTCTTCTGTATTGCTTGGGAGAATACTAGGAGGAGTTTCAATGACTTTCTTTCTCAGCTGGCCCACTTGTGCCTCCAGATTTCTAATGGAGGATCTTGTTTCACTCATGAAACTAAAAGTGGCCTTTGACAGATCAGAGACTACATTGGCTAAATTAGAAGTGTTTTGTTCAGAATTCTCTGTCTGTTGCTGAGAAGATGATGGATATGGCTTGCTATTGCCCAGCCTATTACGTCCACCATTGTTAAAACCTTGTTGAGGTTTTTGTTGATCCTTCTAGGAGAAATTTGGATGATTTCTCCATGATGAGTTATAGGTGTTTCCATAAGGTTCACCCATGTAATTAACCTCTGCCATGGCAGGGTTCTCAGGATCATAAGCTTCTTCAGAAGCTGCCTCTCTAGTACTGTTGGATGCATGTTGCCATCCATTCAGATTTTGAGAGATCATGTTGACCTGTTGAGTCAACACTTTGTTCTGAGCCAATATGGCATTCAGAGTATCAATTTCAAGAACTCCTTTCTTCTGAGGTATCCCATTGTTCACGGAATTCCTCTCAGAAGTGTACATGAACTGGTTATTTGCAACCATGTCAATGAGTTCTTGAGCCTCTTCAGGCGTTTTCTTTAGGTGAATAGATCCACCTGCAGAATGATCCAATGACATTTTCGAAAATTCAGAGAGACCATAATAGAATATATCTAATATGGTCCATTCTGAAAACATGTCAGATGGACATCTTTTGGTCAACTGCTTGTATCTTTCCCAAGTTTCATAGAGGGATTCCCCATCTTTTTGTTTGAAGGTTTGAACATCCACTCTCAGCTTGCTCAGCTTTTGAGGAGGAAAGAATTTATCCAGGAAGGCAGTGACCAGCTTATCCCATGAGTCCAGGCTATCCTTGGGTTGTGAATCCAACCATATTCTAGCTCTGTCTCTTACAGCAAAAGGGAAAAGCATGAGTCTGTAGACTTCAGGATTAACTCCATTCGTCTTTACAGTTTCACAGATCTGCAAGAACTCAGTTAAAAACTGATAAGGATCTTCAGATGGAAGTCCATAAAACTTGCAGTTTTGTTGCATTAATGCAACTAGCTGAGGTTTCAGCTCAAAGTTATTGGCTCCAATGGCAGGAATGGAGATGCTTCTTCCATCAAACTTGGACGTTGGCTTTGTGAAGTCACCAAGCATTCTCCTTGCATTATTATTATTTTCGGCTGCCATTTCCTTCTCTTGTTCGAAAATTTCTAAAAGGTTGTTTCTGGATTGTTGTAATTTAGCTTCTCTTAATTTTTTCTTCAGAGTCCTTTCAGGTTCTGGATCAATTTCAACAAGAGTGCCTTTATCCCTGTTCCTGCTCATATGAAAGAGAAGAAAACAAGAAAAGAAAGAGGAATCCTCTATGTCACAGTATAGAGATTCCTTTATGTTAGTAGAAAAAGAAGGGGTAGAAGAGAGGTGGAGAGAAGTGTTAGTAATTAAATAATAGAATAAGAAGAGAGAGAGGAGAAATTTCGAAAATAATTTTGAAAAGGGGTTAGTGATTTTCGAAAATTAGAGATAAATTGTAATTAAAATTAAAACATGAAACAATTAGTTAATTAAAAATAATTTTTGAAAAAGAGAGAGGTATTTTCGAAAATAGAAGAGGGAGGAGTAGTTAGGTGGTTTTGAAAAAGATAAGAAACAAACAAAAAGTTAGTTAGTTGATTGAAAAAGATTTGAAATCAAAATTGAAAAAGATAAGAAGATATTAAGTTGGATAAGATATTTTGAAATCAAATTTTGAAAAAGATAAAATTTTTGAAAAAGATAAAATAAAAGATAAAAAGATTTAATTCATAAATTTTAAAATTATTTACTTCACTAACAAGAAACTACAAGATAAGATTCTAGAATTTAAAGATTGAACCTTTCTTAACAAGAAAGTAACAAACTTCAAATTTTTGAACCAATCACATTAATTATTAGTGAATTTTCGAAAATTAGATGTAAAGATAAGAAAAAGATTTTGAAAATAATTTGAAAAATGTTTTTGAAATTTTCGAAAAATAGAAAAAATGAAAAAGATATGATTTTTGAAAAAGATTTTAAGAAGATAAGATTTTTAAAATTGAAATTTTGACTTGACTTGTAAGAAACAGCTAATTTTAAAAATTTTTGACCAAGTCAACCCAAAATTTCGAAAATTTGGAGGGAAATAAGGAAAAGATATTTTTTTGATTTTTGAATTTTTTTTATGATGAGAGAGAAAAACACAAAAATGACCCAAAACATGAAAATTTTGGATCAAAACACAAGATGCATGCAAGAACACTATGAATGTCACGATGAACACCAAGAACACTTTGAAGATCATGATGAACATCAAGAACATAATTTTGAAAAAAATTTGATGCAAAGAAAACATGCAAGACACCAAACTTAGAAATTTTTAATGCATGGATTCTAACAAACGAAAAATGCATATGAAAAACAACAAACAACACAAAACAAGAAATCATCAAGATCAAACAAGAAGACTTGTCAAGAACAACTTGAAGATCATGAAGAACACTATGAATGCATGGAATTTCGAAAAATGCAAGAAAAATTTTTTAAAGCATGCAATTGACACCAAACTTAAAAGTTGACTCAAGACTCAAACAAGAAACACAAAATATTTTTGATTTTTATGATTTTATGATTTTTTGTATTTTTATTAATTTTTTTTCGAGAATAATGTGAGGAAAAACGAAAAATACAAGAAAAATTTTGAAAAAGGTTTTTGAAAAGAAAATTACCTAATCTGAGCAACAAGATGAACCGTCAGTTGTCCATACTCGTTCGATCCCCGGCAACGGCGCCAAAAACTTGGTGGACGAAATTGTGATCCATGTTCTTTTGTACTTGTATGAAATCATTATTATGGCATCGGTTGTTTTCACAACTCCGTTCAACTAACCAGCAAGTGTACTGGGTCGTCCAAGTAATAAACCTTACGCGAGTAAGGGTCGATCCCACAGAGATTGTTGGTATGAAGCAAGCTATGGTCACCTTGTAAATCTCAGTTAGGCAGATTAAACCAATTGATTATGGATTTTCTAAAATAAATAATAAACAGAAAATAAAAAGGGATAGAATACTTATGCAGATTCATTGGTGGGAATTTCAGATAAGCGAATGGAGATACTGTATGGCTCAAGGACGCCTACTTTCCTACTGCTTCAACTCAATCCTTCTTACTCCTTTCCATGGCAAGCTGTGTATAGGGGTTCACCGTTCGATGATGGCTACTTTCAATCCTCTCGGGAAAATGGTCCTCTGTGGCTGTCACTCGCATGGCTAATCATCTGGAGGCATCACCTGGTCGAAGGCTACATCCCATCCTCGCAGTGAAAACTACGCTCACGCGCTCTGTCACAGCACGGCTAATCACTGGTTGGTTCCCGCGCCTACTGGAATAGAATCCCTTGATTCTTTTGCGTCTGTCACTAACGCCCAGCACTTGCGAGTCTGAAGCACGTCACAGTCATTCATTACCGGAATCCTACTCAGAATACCACAGACAAGGTTAGACTTTCCGGATTCCCAGGACCCTACTCGGAATACCACAGACAAGGTTAGACTTTCCGGATCCTCATAAATGCCGCCATATATCTAGCTTATACCATGAAGATTCTGTTGGGGAATCTAAGAGATACACATTCAAGCTCTGTTGCATGTAGAACGGAAGTGGTTGTCAATCACACGCGTTCATAAGTGAGAATGATAATGAGGGTCATATAATCATCACATTCATCATGTTCTTGGGTGCGAATGAATATCTTGGAATAAGAATAAGAGAGATTTGAATAAAAGAAAATAGAATTGCATTAATACTTTGAGGTACAGCAGAGCTCCACACCCTTAATCTATGGTGTGCAGAAACTCCACCGTTGAAAATACATAAGTAAAAGGTTCAGGCATGGCCGAATGGCCAGCCCCCTAAAACGTGATCAGTAGCCTCTTAGGATGAAGAATAAAACAAAACTGAGACCAAAGATGTCTAATACAATAGTAAGAGGTCCTATATATACTAGACTAGCTACTAGGGTTTACATGAGTAAGTAATTGATGCATAAATCCACTTCCGGGGCCCACTTGGTGTATGCTTGGGCTGAGCTTGATCAATCCACGAGCTGAGGCTTCTCTTGGAGTTGAACTCCGAGTTATGACGTGTTTTGGGCGTTCAACTCCGGATCATGATGTTTTTCTGGCGTT
This sequence comes from Arachis stenosperma, assembly GCF_014773155.1. NCBI lineage: Eukaryota > Viridiplantae > Streptophyta > Magnoliopsida > Fabales > Fabaceae > Arachis > Arachis stenosperma. Next base: position 68,435,414 of record NC_080379.1, read on the forward strand.
TAACTCCAGACAGCAGCATGTACTTGGCGTTCAACGCCAGGTTACGTCGTCAATTTCCGAATAAAGTATGAACTATTATATATTTCTGGAAAGCTCTGGATGTCTACTTTCCAACGCCGTTGAGAGCGCGCCATTTGGAGTTCTGTAGCTCCAGAAAATCCATTTCGAGTGCAGGGAGGTCAGATTCCAACAGCATCAGCAGTCCTTTTGTCAGCCTTTTTCAGAGTTTTGCTCAAATCCCTCAATTTCAGTCAGAAATTACCTGAAATCACAAAAAAACACACAAAATCATAGTAAAGTCCAGAAATGTGAATTTAACATAAAAACTAATGAAAACATCCCTAAAAGTAGCTTAAACTTACTAAAAACTACCTAAAAACAATGCCAAAAAGCGTATAAATTATCCGCTCATCAGTTTGCTTTCCGACTTCCATTGAGAGGGAGCGTCCCTTCTTCTATGCCTATGAATACTTTTTCAGCCAGTTGAATGTTACTTTTTCTTTTACTGCTTTTGAAACCGACCTGTTGTGGTCGTGTAACATTGCTCCATCCCAGCTTCACCCAAATTCCTGGGGTTTTATTAAAATTTTCCAACTTCTCTGTCGTGAACTAGATGTAACACCTTCTCAAACTCTTTTTCTTTACTTGTTTGTTTCCGCCAAGCCTGGTGGTTCTTCAAAAAAGAAAGCTTCTTGGGTTTCTTTCCGGTCCGCCCAGGGCCATAAAGTGTTTGCGATGTATGACGAGTCCTTTAAGGACTTCAAGAACTACTTCTTTAAAGTTCGAGCTGTCGAGGGGGCCCGCCCCTTTTTTCTTGATGAAAATGACGAGCCTGCTTTTCCTCTAGAGTGGCAAAAGAATGTAAGAGTGCCACGTTACACATGGGAAATGCTTAGTGAGGTTGAGCGGGCCTTTGTAGTTGTTCTTGAAGATTTTTGGGGGAAGCCTCCCCATCTGGATACGAAGAGATTTTTGAGTGATCCATCTTTGGTTCGGACTGCTTTGGGTATTTGTTTGTCTCTTTGTCTGACTTGTTTCTATGTTTGTTTCTTTTTCTTCTTCTTTTGTAACTCTTTGTCGTGGTTGTTTTTGTGTTTGTAGAGATGTCAAAGAATAATGACTCTATGAAGGCCTTTAAAAGGGCAAAGAAGGCAACTGCTGCCATGAACATCTCGGCCATGGTGGCCGGTGAGGGATCTTCACAGGTCCCTGTGAAGCCCCCTGTGCCGAGTTCCCTTGGGCCGAGGAAAGTAATTCCTTCTCCCCAGTTTCATCAGGTCGATCCTCCTCAGACTTCTGCTGCTGCTTCTGGTGCCCCACCTTTGAAAAAGCAAAAAACATCCGAGCCTTTTAACTTGGATGCCCCAGACTTTGATGCCATTGAGTTTGTTGACCAGCGAATTGCCCCCTATGGTGGGCTTTCCATGGACGACGTGTCACTTCTTCGGCATTTGGATTTTATCACTAAAAATAGTGTGAAGATGGCTCATATGGGTGCGACTATATTCTGGACAGTTCAGGGGATTCCGATTCATGCCACAAAATCCTTTACGGAAGAGGCCAAGTCGGAATTTGATCGAATTAAGGGTCTGAAGGAGGAGTTAGAGGTGAAGTTGGCGAAGGTGGAGAAGGAGCTGGAGGGTGAGAAGGCCAGCTCTATTGCCCTTGCTGCTTCTTTGAAGCTGGCCGAAGACATGGCATTGAAACATAAGGATAGCTATGTCTCGGCTTATAGGGAATTGATGCATCTTCGGGAGGATTTGGAAACAGCTCGGGTTAATTATGGTGAGCTTCAGGGTCACCTTGTGGGTAGCGTAACTGCTGCCTCTGAGAACCTGATGGAGCTGTTCCGGGTTGTTGCTCCTGATGCCGACATGACTCTCATCAGCCTGGACAATGTCGTGAGAGATGGTAAGATTGTCCCTGATGACCAGGATGATGATGAGATTGATCCTTCCCCCGTGCCTTCTCTTAAGGTGTCGACCTCCTCTGTTCCCCCTGTTACATCTGATTCGGAATGCCAGATTCTAAACCGGGAGGATGGGACCGTAGATGCTGTGCCCCTTTAGACTCGTCCTCCTTCTCTCCATACTGATGCTGCCGGGAAAGCTCCCGATCTTTAGCTGATCTTTTTCTGGATATTTTGTGTAAATAACCTGGTTTGTGGGCTTTTGAACTTTGTTTTGTTTGTTCTTCTTGACGCTTCTAGTTGTCTGCCTTGCAACTCTTTTGAAAAACAAAAGTAGCTTTCGAGGTTGGTTTTGTGGTGACCTCTTGAAGCTTTATCGTATTATGCATGATATCTATTGAAATTTTGCTGTCTGGCCTCTTTAGGTTGTTTTCGTGCTTATCGTTTGTAGCTTGAATCCTTTTAAGGCCATGCCTGTGGGGGGTCCGACTTGTTTCTCGGTTTCCTCGCTCTTGTTTGTATTTTTAGCGCCTTATGACCGATTTCTTTATGTTGGTCCCCCTCAAAAGTTTTTTTTGTGATCCCCTTTTCTGGGCCTTTACTCGGTCTCTTTCAGGGATTATGTTGATAACTTTTTAATGGTAGGAGTCCGACTTGGTTATATCGGTTTCCTTTTATTTTTTTGTAGTCCTCTTTCTTGGATCTTTGTCAGATCTCTTTTAGGGACTACTTGTATAACTTTTTTAGTGATAGGAGTCTGACTTGGTTATGTCGGTCTCTTTTAAGTTATTTCTGTAATTCTCTTTTTTGGACCTTTGTCAGGTCTCTTCCAGGGATTACTTTGATAACTTTTAATGATAGGAGTCCGACTTGGTTATATCGGTCTCCTTTTATTTTTTGTAGTCCTCTTTCTTGGATCTTTGTCAGATCTCTTTTAGGGACTACTTGTATAACTTTTTTAGTAATAGGAGTCCGACTTGGTTATGTCGGTCTCCTTTAAGTTATTTCTGTAATCCTCTTTTTTGGACCTTTGTCAGGTCTCTTCCAGGGATTACTTTGATAACTTTTAATGGTAGGAGTCCGATTTGGTTATATCGGTCTCCTTTAAGTTATTTTTTGTAGTCCTCTTTCTTGGATCTTTGTCAGATCTCTTTCAGGGACTACTTGTATAACTTTTTAGTTTGGGGCTGACTTTGTTATGTCAGACCCTTCTAAGTTAAAGTAATCCTCTTTAACAGGGTTGGCCAAACCTCTTTCCAGGGTTTACTTATAACTTGGGTTGACTTGGTCCGACTTCTGAACGTCGGCCAGTCTTTAAGTTATTATATTAGCTATTCGTAAGACCTCGTCAGGTTCTTTGTTTTTGGATTTGCTTTTGATAACTTCTTACATTATTCTGTGTTCATCTTTGCCGATTTGTAGAAAAATGGTTGGCATCTTTAGATCGTCCTTTGGGTGAATCGCGTTTTCACCTTTATCGGACAATTGTCTTTATCGTGGTCGCGCAGTGAATTTGTTTTTCACTTTTTGCCGACCTGTTGCTTTATAATCGGACGATGAATACTTCAGATTAATGAGTCTTGGAATCTTGTAGAATATCTAAATAAACTTTATTCAAAGAAAAAATGCAAATGGATACATGTGGGAATTTCCTTGTCCCTTTAAGCCGGGTATGATCTAGGTCTCGACATGGTGCCTCATTAAAAAACCTTTTCAGGAAAAAGAGCGCATCCATTTAGTGAGATCCTTTACCTTTTCTAACTGTAGTATCTTCTTAGGTTGCAGGCGTGCCATGATCGGGGAAGCTCTCGTCCATCAAGCTCGGACAGTCTGTAATAGCCCTTCCCCAGTACTTCAATGACTCGGTAGGGTCCTTTCCAGTTTACTGCCAGCTTTCCTTCTCCGGGTCGAGTTATTCCAATGACATTTCTGATTAGGATGAGATCATTCTCTGCAAAACTTCTCAGCACTACCTTTTGATTATATCTGGAAGCCATTCGTCGCTTTAGAGCTTCTTCCCTGATCCGAGCTCTTTCTTAGATTTTGGGTAACAAGTCAAGCTCTTCTCTCTGAAGTTGGGAGTTTGCTTGTTCATTGTAGTGGACTACTTGGGGAGATCTTTCTTCCATTTCTATTGGAATCATTGCCTCCGCTCCGTATGCCAGTCGGAATGGTGATTCGTTTGTAGTAGAATGGGGGGTTGTTCGATACGCCCATAGGACTTGTGGAAGTTCCTCGGCCCAAGCTCCCTTTGCTTCTTATAGCCTCCGCTTTAGTCCGGCCAATATAACTTTGTTGGCCGCTTCGGCTTGTCCATTGGCTTGGGGATATTCGACGGAGGTGAAGTGGTGTTTTATGTTCAAGTCAGCCACCAATTTTCTGAAGCCTGGCTCTTTAAATTGGGTACCGTTGTCCGTGGTGATGGAGTATGGTACCCCGAACCTCGTAATCATGTTCCTATATAGAAATTTTCGACTTCTTTGAGCGGTGGCGTTGGCTAGGGGTTCTGCCTCGATCCATTTTGTGAAATAGTCTACTCCTACTATGAGGAATTTTACTTGTCCCGATCCCTGTGGAAAGGGTCCAAGAAGGTCGAGTCCCCATTTCGCAAATGGCCAGGGTGAGGTCACGCTGATGAGCTTTTCTGGTAGGGCAATGTGAAAGTTGGCATGCTTCTGGCATGGTGGGCATGTCCTCACAAATTCTGTAGCCTCCTTTTGTAGAGTTGGCCAATAGAATCCCGCCCGGAGTATCTTTTTGGTGAGAGCTTGCGCTCCGAGATGATTACCACAAATGCCGCTGTGCACTTCCTCAAAGACTTCCTTTGTGTTAGAAGTCGGTACGCATTTTAGTAAAGGTGTTGATATCCCTCTTTTCTATAGTGTGTTGTTTATGATAGTGTAGTACCGTGCCTCCTTTTTCAGCCTCTTTGCCTCCTTTTCCTCTGTAGGGAGTGCTTCTGTTTTGAGGTAGTTTATTATGGGGGTCATCCATCCTTGATCCCGACCTATTATGGCTAGGACTGTTTCTTCTTCCGCTATTGACGGGTTCTGTAGTATCTCCTAGATGAGGTTTCTGTTGTTGCCCCCTGGTTTGGTGCTGGCTAATTTTGAAAGGGCGTCCGCTCGGGCATTTTGCTCACGAGGTATGTGGTAGATCCTATATTCCCCGAGTTGTCCGAACTGTTCTTTGGTTTTATCCAAATATTTTTTCATGGTCGGATCTTTGGCTTGGTAGCTTCCTGTTATTTGTGAGGTGATGACTTGTGAGTCACTGTAGATGTTGAGTTTCCGAGCTCCAACCTCCCTAGCCAGCTTCAAACCTGCTAATAGTGCTTCGTATTCTGCTTGGTTGTTTGAGGCCGGGAATCCGAATTTTAGGGAGAGCTCAAGTTGAGTTCCTAGGTTGCTTTCGATTACCACACCCGCACCGCTTCCTGTTTTATTCGAGGATCCGTCCACGTATATGTTCCATTCTATGGGGATTTCCGGGGTGTCTGTAAATTCTGCGATGAAGTCGGCCAGGTGTTGTGATTTGATGGCTGTCCGCGCCTCGTATTGGAGGTCGAACTCAGACAACTCGATTGCCCATTGTAGGATTCTTCCTGCTAGATCTGTTTTCTGCAATATCCCTTTTATGGGTTGGTTGGTCCGAACTTTAATGGTATGCGCTTGGAAATATGGGCGAAGCCGCCAGGATGTGAGGATCAGAGCGTAGGCAAACTTTTCTATTTTCTAGTAGTTCAGCTCAGATCCCTGTAGCGCTTTGCTAATGAAGTAGACGGGTTTTTGCCCATGTTCGTCTTCTCTGACTAGTGCTGAGGCTATTGCCCGGCTCTCTACTGCGAGATATAATATGAGCGGTTCTCCTTCTCGTGGCCGAGATAGGATAGCTGGCCGTCCTAAGAACTCTTTGAAGTCTCGGAAGGCTTGCTCACATTCTGTCGTCCATTCGAACTGTTTTCCCTTTCTTAAAGTAGCATAGAAGGGAAGAGATCTTATCGCAGCTCCTGCTAAGAATCGGGATAGAGCGGCCAGCCTCTCGTTGAGTTGTTGTACTTCTTTGACACAAGTTGGGCTCTTCATGTTGAGTGTGGCTTGACACTTGTCTGGATTTGCTTCAATCCCCCTTTGTGTGAGCATGAAGCCCAAGAATTTGCCTGCTTCTACTGCAAAGGTACATTTTGCGGGATTGAGCCGCATGTCATGTTTCCTGATAGTGTAAAACACTTGAGCCAGGTCGGATAATAATGTATCTTCGCTTTGTGTCTTTATCAACATGTCGTCTACATAAACTTCCATGGTTTTCCCGATGTGATCTGAGAAAACTTTATTCATTAGCCCTTGATAAGTAGCTCCTGCATTCCTGAGACCAAAAGGCATCACGATGTAACAGTAGTTTGCTTTCGGCGTTAGGAATGAGGTCTTTTCTTGATCTGGCGGATACCTGGGGATTTGGTTGTACCCTTAATACGTGTCCATAAACGAGAGATACTTATATCCTGATGAAGCATCAACTAGAGCGTCGATGCTTGGGAGTGGGTAAGGGTCTTTTGGGCAGGCTTTGTTGAGGTCGGTGTAGTCGGTGCACATTCGCCACTTCCCATTTGACTTTTTCACCAAGACGACGTTTGCTAGCCACAGTGGGTATTTGACTTCCCTTAAGAACCCGGCCTCTAGTGGCGCCTGTACTTGTTCTTCTATAGCTTGAGCTCGTTCTGGTCCGAGTTTTCTTCGTCTTTGTTGTACCGGCCGGGATCCCGGGTAGATTGCCAATTTGTGGCTCATTAGTTCGGGATCAATGCCTGGCATGTCGGCAGCTTTCCATGCAAAGAGATCAACATTATCTCGTAGGAACCGTATTAGTGATTCTTTTGTGTCTCCTTTCAGGATCGTGCCAATATTAGTTGTTTTATCCGAGGTGTCTCTGATCTGGACTCTTTCTACTTCTCCTTCGGGTCGTGGTCGGAATTCTTCTCGCCTCTGAACTCCACCGAGCTCGATTGTGTGGAACTCTCCTCCTTCACCTCGGAGGTTTAGGCTTTCGTTATAACAGCGACGTGCCATCTTTTGATCTGCCTTTATTGTAGCTATCCCTTCCACAGTTGGGAATTTCATACATAGATGTGGAGTTGAAACTATTGCGCTGAGTTGATTTAACCTTGTCTGACCTATTAAGGCATTGTAGGCTGAGCTTACGTCGACCACGATGTAGTCTATCTTGAGTGTTCTGGATTGGTTTCCTTTTCCGAAGGTTGTATGCAGCGATACGTATCCTAGCGGTTGAACTGGGGCATCTTCTAGTCCGAACAGGCTGTTCGGGTACGCTCTTAGCTCTTTTTCTTCTAGACCGAGTTTGTCGAAGGCAGTTTTAAATAAAATGTCGGCAGAGCTTCCCTGGTCAATTAGTGTACGGTGAAGGTTGGCATTTTCCAGTATGATCGTAATGACCATGGGGTCGTCATGTCCGGAGATGATTCCGGATGCGTCTTCCTTGGTAAACGTGATTGCTGGGATGTCTGGGGCTTCCTTTTTTCCTTCGACGTGGTACACCTCTTTGAGGTGTCGCTTGCGAGAAGATTTGGAGATTCCTCCTTCAGCAAATCCGCCGTGTATTACGTGAACGTGTCTTTCCGGTGTGCGAGGTGATCGTTCAGATCGTCCAACATCCTCATCCCTTTTTCTTTTTCTTGGTTCGTCATCCCGATTAGCCAAAAACCGATCTAGTTTTCCTTCTCGTAATAGTTTTTCTATGACGTTTTTCAAGTCGAAGCATTCATTGGTGGAATGCCCTCGAAGTCGGTGATATTCACAGTATTCATTCCGATTTCGTCCTCCTCTTTTGCCTTTAAGTGGCCGAGCTAGAGGGATTTTCTCTGTATGGCAGACTTCTTTGTAAACATCTACCAAGGATACCCTAAGAGGAGTATAGTTATGATATTTTTTGATTTTCTCTCCGGAGCGATCCTCCTTTTTCTTGGATTCTTTATCTCGGTAGGCAGAACCGAACCTTGAGGCTTCGCCAAGTCGAGAATTTTCCTCCATGTTGATGTATTTCTGTGCCCGTTCTTGTACTTCGTCTAAGGATGTCGGGTATCTCTTTGATATAGATTGGCTAAATGGTCCTTCTCGTAGGCCATTTTTGAGGCCCATAATGGCAGCTTCTGTTGGAAGACTTTGTATGTCCATGCATGTTTTGTTGAATCTTTCCATGTAGTTGCGAAGGCTCTCCCGATCTCCTTGCTTGATCCCTAGTAGGCTAGGTGCGTGTTTGGCTTTGTCCTTTTGTATGGAGAATCGGGCCAGGAACTTCTTGGCCAGGTCGTCGAAACTCGAGATGGATTTTGGAGGTAGGTTGTCGAACCATTTAATGGCTGTCTTGGTGAGAGTTGTTGGAAAGGCTTTGCAGCGAACTGCATCTGAGGCATCAGTGAGGTACATTCTACTTCTGAAGTTGCTGAGATGATGGTTGGGGTCCGAGGTGTGATGACAAGTCATCTTAGCCTAGTTTCACTAGTCTTTTTCTTTTGTTTTCACTTGAATTATGCACTTTCTTGAGGTCTAAGCAAGCTAATTTGGGTAGATTTTCATGCTTCCTTTGATTGAATCAACTATAGATGAATTAATGCAATTTCATGAGGTTTTATGCTATATTTGTTACATATTGTGAAAGAATGAATATCTCATGATTTTGAGCATAGCTTTGATGTGTTTGGTTGATTAATGATAGGTGAAGAAAGCTTGGAGAAAGGTTGAAGCAAGAAGGAATGGCTAGGAAGAAGAGAGGACAAAAAGTTTGAGCAAAAGTTTGCCTCAAACTTTAGCTCAAACTTTTGGAATAAGTGAAAATGAACCAGGAAGCAACAACTGGACCAAAAGTTAGCCTCAAACTTTTGCACAAGCTTTTGGGTGAAAAGTTTTCCCCAACGTTAGCCCCTAACTTTTGGGCTAACGTTGGCACATGCAAAACACTCCCTGGGGCACCAAAAGTTTGCGCCAACGTTAGCCTCTAACTTTTAGGCTAACGTTGGCGCATGAAAATCACTCCCTGGGCACCAAAAGTTTGCGCCAACGTTAGCCTCTAACTTTTAGGCTAACGTTGGCGCATGAAAAACACAAAGGAGGAGCAAAAGTTTGCGCCAACGTTAGCCCCTAACTTTTGGGCTAACGTTGGCGCCATGAGTGCACATGAGGAGGCCAACGTTGGAGCAAAAGTTAGACCCCTAACTTTTGCACCAACGTTGGTATCAGCAAAATGAGGGAGCTGATATGAAAAGTTGGAGTAAAAGTTTGCCTCAAAATTTTACTCAAACTTTTACTCAAACTTTTGCAACATTCAAACCCGGTTCACTTGGTTCACTTCGGTTCCTCTCCAAACTCCAAGAACAATCAACCAAGGCCTCTCTCAACCCAATTCCACCAAGAGAAAAGGCCCAACTCAAGGCTTGAAGATCATTTGAAGAAAGTGTATAAATAAGATAGAATTCATGTTATTCGGGAGCCTTTTAGTTTTCGGAGCTTTTCTTTTCAGTTTCATAGAGAGCTTCCCTTTTTAGTTTTTAGAATAGTTCGGAGAGCTTTTGGGGGTATTGAGTGATCTTTAATTTCTTAGTCTCGGGGAAGGAGAATTCACTTCTCTTCTCCTTAGTTTTATTGCTTTCAATTTCAATTACAATTGTCTTGGATCTTGGGTTGGAGAATTGAAGAAATTCTGTTTCAATCTCATCCTTGGATCTCCCTGTTTCATTTCACTGCATAATTGAATTTCCGTTTCTATTAATTGCTTCTTCTTCTACTTTCTCTGCACTTTACAATTCTTCATTTCCTTTGCAATTGTTTTTTTGTTGGATCTAGGAAGGCATTGAGATCTAGACTTGGTTATCTAGTCTCTTGGGTCCTGAGATCTGAATTCCAATTTTACATTCCTTGTTTAATGCTTTTCAATCTCATTTGCATTCCTGCTTCTAGATCCAATTAACTCCAAGTTATCTTCTATTTTCTCTGTTTGTTGCAATTTACTTTTCCTTGTTTAATTTCTGCAAATTCAACTCCCAATTCCCTTTACAATTCAAGCCATTTACATTTCTTATAATTTAAGATTCTGCAATTTACATTTCTTGTGTTCTAAGTTTCTGCCATTTAATTTCTTGTTCTTTAAGATTCAGCACTTTAATTTCTTGCCCTCTTTAATTTCATGCAATTTACACATTCCCTTTACTTTCAATGCAATTTAATTTCTGCAAATCACAAATCACTCAACCAAATCTTGATTAGCTTGACTAAATCAACCACTAAACCAAAATTGCTCAATCCTTCAATCCCTGTGGGATCGACCTCACTCCCGTGAGTTATTATTACTTGATGCGACCCGGTGCACTTGCCGGTGAGTTTTGTGTCGGATCGTTTTCCGCACATCAAGGTGCCGTCATATAGAGTCATATCCGGAAGCTTGAAATCTTTTGGAATTTTGGTCTTCATAATTTCTCTGGTGAATGGATCTTGATCTTTCTGAGAGCTATCCTCTGTGGGTGGTCGAGTAGCTTTAGTTTTGAGATCAGCTTCAAGTTTTATAAGCTTATCTTTTAATTCTCGGTGCCGCCTTATCTCCCGGCGTAGATCTTCTTCTTTTTTACGTCGATGTTGGGCTTCTTTCTCAAGTTGCTCCAATCGATTTTGAAGTGCTTCTATTACTCCTGGATTTGATGAATTTTTGTCTCCGTTGGTTTCTGGAGTATCTTTAAGTATCGTGTCCGTGTTTTTATGCGGCATTCTGTCTTTCAAACCCGAATCGTGGTCGTTGTCATGGTCATTCGCCATGTTAATGGGATGACTTCCAGGTTCCCCGGCAACGCCGCCAATGTTCCGAGGGTTACTTGAAACTGTAGGTCGATCTCGGACGAGATCTTCTGTGTTGGCCAGAGCCGACGTGTCCAGCAGGTGTACAGCGGCCGGAGCTGGTGTGTTCGACTTGTTGGACTTGGTAGTGGTGCTGATCCTTCGTCCCCGGAGGGTGGGGGGTACCTGCAAGGGACTCCGATGCTTAAGTTAGCAAGGGTATTAAGCAGGTATTGAGTAGAATCAGAGTATGAGTTATACCTGGGTGCTCCAGTGTATTTATAATGGTGAGATGTGGCCTCCTGTGGATAAGATAAATTAGTTTATCTTATCTTATCTTTTATCTTATCTTTAAGTGAGGTCATCTTTTAAGGGAACCACCTTTATCTCTATGGGCTTGGGCTGCCCTTGAATTTAGGACGTGTTCCTCTATTTGGGCCCTTTGTTTGGGCTTTTCCGTGACTTGGCCGAGCTCTTTGAGAAGAGGTCGGGTGGTTCTGACCTGAAGAGATCGGTCGCTTTGTCTTGTAGAACATCCCGGGTCGGACAGCTCGATCCAGGGTATGAACAGTTCACCTACGCCCTCATACTCTCTTCTCAACAACTCCGCCCATATTTTCAAGCTCACATTATTAGAGTTCGGACCAACCAGCCTATAAAAGGCATCCTACAGAAAACAGACTTAGCCGGAAGAATCCTACAGTGGGCAATCGAGTTATCCGAATTCGATCTTCAGAATGAAGCTCAGACAGCCATCAAATCACAGTATCTGGCCGACTTCATTACAGAGTACACTGACACCCTGGGAACTCCTACAAAATGGAAACTCTACATGGACGACTCTTCAAACAAAACTGGGAGTGGTGCAGGTGTAATTATAGAAAGCGATTAGGGAAGCCAAATCAAGCTAAATGACCAAGCTGAATACGAGGCACTACTGGCTGGTTTAAGGCTAGCTAAGAAGGTATGAGGTTACCATGTCCAGTGATTCACAAGTAGTCACCTCACAAATAGAAGGGAGCAACCAAGCTGAGGATCCCACCATGAAAAAATACCTCGGGTAATTCGGGGGACCCTGGATAAAACCAGAGAACAGCTCGGACAATTCGGGAGACCCTGGACAAAAATAGAAAACAGCTCAGACATTTCGGGGAATATGAAGTCCGACACATACCTCGGGAGCAGAATGCCCGAGCTGATGTACTTTCAAAATCAGCCAGCAGCAACAGCTTGGACAATTCAGGGAATATGAAGTCCGACACATACCTCAGGAGCAGAATGCCTGAGCTGATGCATTTTCAAAACTAGCCAACACCAAACCAGGGGGCAATAACAGAAGCCTCATCCAGACTACATTACAATACCACAACAAGGAAGGAAAACAAACCCTCTCCTCAGGGTCTGGCGACACCAGCTCATAATTCTTCTCCTCATCCCTATCCCTACAAATTCTACGGAACCTCCTAAGTCGCACACAGTACTCAGGGTCAGCCACAGTAACACGCATTAAAACTATGGAATCCAGTCAATCAGACATGCCGTCCGGGATCTTAGTAGACATCTCAGCAATATTTTTTCAAGAAGACATAGGTCAACCATGGGGTTATTACCAAACAACTCAGACAAATAGGGAAACAATTCGGACAATAATAGCAAAACATCAGATATCAGATACAGCAGTAAAAGAGAAACCCCAGGACTCGCACGAAAGTCCAGGGGCACCCTTTGGAGGTAACAACAGGGCAAGAACACAGAGAAGAGAAGCCGACAATCTATACCCAAACAGTCCGAACACCTCTCAAACAAAAGGTCAAAATAAAAGCTAGAACTTTTGTACAAAAGGAGTCAGGCAATGATGAAAAGAAACAGGAACAGCAACCAAATCCTAAGCGAAGCACACATTCTCCTCAAAGGCGAACGACAAAAGAAAAGTCACAACAAATGATCAAAGACGCAAACTTTTTGCAGAAAGAACCAAAGTTCTTCAGATCAAAAGGGAGATTAGGCTGAAAAGCTCCCACAAGTCCTATGGGCATATCGGACAACTCCGCACTTCACCACGGGAGAATCACCCTTCCGATTGGCTCGCAGAGTGAAGGCAATGATCCCAGTAGAGTTCGAAGAATGATCCCCCAGAATGATCCTCTACAATAAAGAGGTCAACTCCCAAATCCAAAGGGAAGAACTCGACCTACTCAGATTAGGGAGGAAGCGTTAAATCATCAAATGGCCTCAAGATACACTCAGAAGTTAATCCAGCGAAGTTTCACAAACAACTATCTCATCCTATCCCGAAATGACATCGGAACAGGTCGGTCAGGGAAAGCAAAACTAGCAGCCAACTGGAAAGAACCATACCAAGTGTTCAGAGGTACTGGGGAAAGGCTACGACAGAGTATCCGACCTCAAGGGGCGAGAGCTACCAAGGTCATGCCGAGATCTAAAAGATTTCCCGACCTAGAAGGGTAAGCACTAACACATACACACTCTTATTCATATCTTCATTTTATTGTTTAAAAGTTCGCAGATTCCCTAAAAAGTTTCCTACCAAGACGTTCGATTACGACAGGTTGGTAAGGTGAAAACCAAATTCATCGCCCGATCACGACAAAGGTCGACAAGGTGAAAACCAAATTCACCGCCCGATCACGACAAAGTCGGCAAGATGAAAACCAAATTCATCGTCCGATTTCAAAGTGACAGGTCGGCAAGGTGAAAACCAACTTCACCGCCCGACCACGATGAAAACCGAATTCATTGTTTGATTTCGACAAAGGTCGACAAAGTGAAAATCAAATTCACTACTCAATCAAGCCGCATTAATCTGAAACATTCGTCGTCCGATTATAAAGGTACAGATCGGCAGAAAGTGAAAATCAAATTCACTACACGATCACGATAAAGACCAACGGAGATGAAAACCAAATTCATCAAAAGGTCGACCAAATAGGGATTAAACCCAATTTCTATAAAATCGGCAAAGATGAAAATAGAATAATGCAAGAAGTTATCAAAAGTGATCTATAGAAAGGACCTGACGAGGTCTTAATAAAATGGATTGCTAAATAATAACTTAAAGACCGGCCGACACCAAGAAGTCGGACCAGTCAACAACCAAAGTTATAAGTAAATCCCTGGAAAGAGGTCTGGCCAGCCCTATAAAAGAGGAATACTATAACTTAGAAAGGCCCGACATGATGAAGTCGGTCTCCCACAAACAAGTTATAAAAAGTAATCCCTGAAGAGACCTGATAAGGGTCCAAGAAAGAGGATTACTAGAAATAACTTAGAAGGGACCGACAGGAAGAAGTTGGCCCACACCAAAGCTACAAAAGTTATAAAAATAATCCCTAAAAGAGACCTAACAAAGGTCCAAATAAAGTGGATTACTAAAAATAACTTAGAAGGGACCCACAAGAAGAAGTCGGACCAACGAAAGCTACAGCTTGGACCAACAAAGTCGGACCCACGAAAGCTACATCTTGGACCGACAAGAAGAAGTCAGACCAACGAAAGCTACAGCTTGGACCGACAAGAGAAATCGGACCAACAAAAGCTAAAGAAGGATCGACAAGAGAAGTCGGACCAACGAAAAATGTGCGCTAAAACGGATATAGCTCCGCCCAAAAAGCCACGGCTCCACGACAAGGCTATCAAAATTGTTCAGACTGACTAAAAAGTGTTCTACGAGAACACTAAAAAGTTGTCGGACAAGTTAGCCCCAAGGACCACCTCGACCAAGCAAAAAGTGGACAAAACCAGAAGTGATAAAAAAAGGTCGGACAACAAAGTACCGACACTCTACAAAGATCCACAAAGGGGACAAAGACATCTCGCAACGGCCAGAGAAAGGCCAAGAATGCTTTGCTAAAAGGTACGAAAGTCTTGAAAAAAGACACTACTTAAAAGGCAAAAGCACAAATCAAAATGGCGCTAAAATGTCATCCAAACAAACTGTAAAAAGGTTCCCCATCGGAATACTACCTAAAAAGTTGTTGGATTATGTCTAAAAAGCCCGAAGAGCAAAGACAAACAAGTCGGAAGAAGGCTGAAAAGTCCCCTCAACAAACTAAAAAGAGCAATACCGGACTCACACAAAGGAGAAACTACTCAAAGATCGACCAAAGTCAGGATGCTTGAGCACGACTTCCTCAAAGAGATCGAAGCTCTGAAAGCACGATCTCACGGAAACGTCCGAACTCAAGCAGGGGCAAAGTTATACAGGTCGACGTCAGCTAAAGAAGAGGTGCAAGTACGATCTCAAAAAAGAACAAGCCAAAAGGTTGGGAAACAACTTAAGGCTCAAATGTGCTTAGCCAAAAGGGATACAACTCTACTCAAAGAAGGCACAATCTCAAAGAGGGCTACGAATGTCATCTGAGACTAAAAAAGGTTCTATATAAAGAACACTAAAAAGTCATTCGACAAGTTACTAAAAGCCCGGATATCAAGCCGCAAGGATAACTTTGCCAAAGCATAGGGTTGTCAACACAAACTTAAAGCAAGGCGTAATTCAGAAGGCAAGGGTAGAAAACCCACACTACCACTCAAAAGTGGTTGGACTGTGAAGTACCAAACCTCTAGAAAATCTGCAAAGATTGCAAAGCAATGAAGAAACAAGCCAAACAGATGCTTGAGCACGACTTCCAAAGAGATTGAAGCTCTGAAAAGCACGATCTCACGGAAAGATCAAACTCAAGCAGGGGCACTGTTCATACCCTGGATTAAGCTGTCCGACCCGGGATGTTTAGCGACAAGCCGACCGACCTCTTCAGGTTAGACTATCTGACCTCTTCTCAAAGAGCTCGGCCAATGTCCGATATCTTCACAACAAAGAGCTCAGACAAAACACCACAGAGGCCCAAGTAGGCCCAAACGATGGAACATAGCCCAATCTAAAGGCAGCTAAAGCCCAAAAAAGATAAAGGCGGTTCCCCAGAAGATAAGATGACCTCACTCAAAGATAAGATAAGATAAGATAAGATAACTAACTTATCTTATCAACTTATCTTATCTAAAAATGTCACTCCACACCATTATAAATATACTGGAGCACCCAGGTATAACTCATACTCTGATTCTACAAAAAAACCTGCTTAATACCCTTGCTAACTTAAGCATCAGAGTCCCTTGCAGGTACCACCACCCTCCGGTGGCGAAGGTTCAGCACCTCCACCAAGTCCAACAGGTCAGACATGACAGCTCCGGCCACCAGATCCAACGAGTCAGACACGACAGTTCCGACTGCCAGATCCAACAAGTCGGACGCGATAGCTCCAACAAGTCAGACACGTCAGCTCCGACCAGCACAGAAGATCTCGTCTGAGATCGACCTACAGTCTCAAGTAACCCTAGGAACACTTTATATCATTACTTGTCCATATTACATAGTTCTTTAATTTCTTTATTGCTTTATTAATTGCAATATTCTCTTGTTCTTTAATTCCTTTATTTTGTTCGCTCTCAATCATTGAAAAACTCCTTGTTTTCCACAACCAAAATTGTGCACTTATTGGCATTAGTTACTAGGGAGAATGACCCGGGACTTAAAACTCCCGGTTTATGTTTGCTTTAGATTGTGACATCTTTAGGATTATAATTTGATTGAGAGGATTCATTGTCGGTTCGGACTATACTTAGAACGGAAATCTATTTAATTCCGAATTGGTATAATTCTCTCTTATCAATGCCTCAGCCACGAGCCTCACGTCCTACATCTGGAAACCACAAAATCCGCATGGGTGAGAACCAGAGGTTCTCAGCATGGTAACAGTGCCCAAATATCTAACATGTAATGTCCTGGAAAAGCCGAAGGCAATCCTAGAACTTCCAAATTATAATCAGAGTGCATAAAGATGCTAAACCATAAGAAATGTAAATAGGCGACTAACTTAAGGATCTTCAGACTAGCTAACATCCCCTTTCCAAATCCTGCAAACCTCCCAAACACTAACAGTAACAGATGCAAGCACAAGTATATCAAACAAAGAAATGCACAGGTAGGGAGCGGATAAGACAATTAAGCAGGTAGCAAGTAATGATGCAGTCAATTAGGCAATCCAGACAAATCACATATAATGCATAAGATACATGCTTGTCCTAGTGGCTGATGAGTCTCATCTGTCGGTTATAAAGCCAACCCGACAAGTCCTGGTAGCTAACCATTGGACTGTCTCTTTATCGCGCATCCCTGATGCCAGGGCATCTAGGCCAGTTTCACTAACCTTTTCTTTACTGTTTTAGGGTAGTTTCATGCATTTTCTTAGTGAATAAGGCAAGTTTTGGATGACATTACACTTACACCTTGATTCAAGAAATTTTTGTGAACTTTGCATACTTTCATGAGTATTTTACTAGAATTGCATGATAAATTGATGATGCATAATCTCATGACTTTGGCGAGAGCTTTGATGCACTTTAATTGCTTGTTTTCATGGCAAGGGAAGCAAGGAAGAACCATGTTAGTACTCACGTTAACCTAGTTAACGTGAACACTAACGTGGAATGGTAAAGCTTGCAACGTTAATGAGAAAAGTGATCACCAATAACACCTGCGAAGCCACCCAAAGCTCACGTTACTTGCCACGTTAACTAAGTTAACGTGGTAGTTAACGTAGAAGAAGAAGGAACTCCAACGTTAATAGTAAAAGTGAACACCACTAACATTGGAGAACTTGGCAATGGCCCACGTTAAGAGTCACGTTAACTTAGTTAACGTGAACTTTAACGTGGAAGAGGAAACAAAAACCAACGTTAGTGACACTCACTTTTGTCACTAACGTTGGACCATCTAACATTGCCTACGTTAACTTTCACGTTAAGACTATTAACGTGAAAGTTAACGTGGAGTTGAGATCAAAGAGCCAACATTAGTGACACTCACTTTTGTCACTAACGTTGGGAGATGGCTTCACTACTACGTTAAGAGCCACATTGATAAACCCCACTTGTAGGGTTTATCTTGTGCTTGATTTAAGGGATTTTATGACCTTTTACCCACATTTATCCATTGAAATAGCATGGTTTTATAACTTCTCCTTTAATTGTGCTTAAGAGTGAAAACATGCTTTTTAGGAGTTAAAATAGCTAAATCTAATTCTCCTTGATTCCATTAGATGCCTTGATATGTTTGTTAAGTGATTTCAGATTTAGGAGGCAAGGATTGGATCAAGGGAATGAAGGAAAAGCATGTAAAAATGGAGAACTTATGAAGAAATGTAGGAATTGCAAAAGCTGTCAAGCCGACCTCTTCGCACTTAATTGACCATAACTTGAGCTACAGAGATCCAAATGATGCGGTTCTAGTTAGGTTGGAAAGCTAACATCCGGGGCTTCGAAATGATATAAGATTTTCTATGGTTGAACCGCGCATGGTGACGCGTACGCGCATAGTACGCGCACGCGCCGTTGCTGCCACCTGGTTCACTTAAAGCAAAATGTGGCCAGCGAATTCTAAAGCCTTGTGGGCCCAATCCAACTTATTTCTGATGCTATTTAACCCAAGGAGTGAAAAGGGAAACATATGTTAGTTACCATTAGTTTTAGTTTAGCTTTTAGTTAGTTTCTAGAGAGAAAAGCTCTCTCTTCTCTCTAGAATTAGGATTAGGTTAGTTCTTAGATCTAGATCTATTTCTTCTTCTTCTCTCTTCCAATTTTTGTTCCTCTCCTCTATTGTAGGTGTAGAATTATTCTTCTAATGTAATTCGTTTATTTGTAGTTTGTGAATTCTCTTTTGTAGATCTACATTTCTCCTTCAATGCAATTGGTAAGTTCTTTGTTGTTTCATAATTGATTTGGTTTTCTATTGTGGACCTGTTACCTTTGTAGTTAGATCTCTCTTTAATTCTTGCGAATTCATGTGTTTACTTGTATTGCACTCTATGTGTTTGATGAAATGTCTCTTATAGCTATTGGTTAGATTTTGTTCCTCTTGGCCTAGGTAGAGTAATTAGTGACACTTGAGTTATCTAATTCCTTTGTTGATTGGTAATTGGAGAGATTGCTAATTGGTTTGGAGTGCACTAAAGCTAGTCTTTCCTTGGGAGTTGGCTAGGACTTATGGCTCAAGTCAATTCATCCACTTGACTTTCCTTTATTTAGTAAGGGTTAACTAAGTGGTAGCAATGAACAATTCTCATCACAATTGAGAAGGATAACTAGGATAGGACTTCTAATTTTCATACCTTGCCAAGAGCCTTTTATAGTTGTTAGTTTATTTTCATTTCCATTTACTTTAATGCTTCTTATCCAAAACCCCAAAATAACTCACAACCAATAACAAGACACTTTATTGTAATTCCTAGGGAGAACGACCCGAGGTTCAATACTTCGGTTTATAAATTTTAGGGCTTTGTTTTAGTGGCAAACAACTTTTTGTATGAAAGGACTATTGTTGGTTTAGAAACTATATTGCAACGAGATTTCATTTGTGAATTCTAAACCGTCAAAAATCCAATCATCACACGTTAACTTAGTTAACGTGAGTTCTAATGTAGAGAATGTGGCATTCGGAACGTTAGTGACAAAGGTGAGTGTCACTAACGCTCTCAAAAGTGGATCACACCTACGTTAAGAGTCACGTTAGCTATACTAACGTGGACTCTAACGTAGGAACATAGGGGCACTAAGCAACGTTAATGGGAAAAGTGATTCCCATTAACATTTGCGAAGGGGTATAAGCCAACGTTATTGGGAAAAGTGAGTCCCAATAACGTTAGCCAAGTTTTGAGAAAGCAACGTTAGTGGTCACGTTAAGACCACTAACATTGGATTTAACGTGGATATATGAGGTTGGAACGTTAGTGGAAAAAGTGAATGCCACTAACCTTCTCGAACCCACAATGGAAATCAACGTTAAATCTCATTAAATACCCAAAGCCTAATTCATCTTTCTCTGCAAGTTGGGCCCACTAAAGATGAGAACTGCTTCAACTCAAGATCCAAAGCCCACATCCAAGACTTGAAGAACTCACTAGAAGATCAAGAGGAATAGTATACATAGGAGTAGTTTCGAACTATAGAGAAGCTGGGCACTTTTAAGAACTACTCTCTATAGATTTACTTTTCTGCACTTTTAGCATGTATTCTTTTTTTCTGCCATTTTTCACTTCTAGAGCTATGAACAACTAAACCCCTTTCATTGGGTTAGGGAGCTCTGTTGTAATTTGATGGATCAATTATAGTTTTCATTCTTCTTCTTCTTTCTTTTCTCTTGATTTTACTAGAAAGCTTTCGATCTTAATTCAATTGGTTAGTTGTCTTGGAAAAGAAACTCTCCATAATTGGATCTCCTTTGAGCCTTGGAAAAGGGATGAGGAGATCATACTAGAAATGCTTTCTCATGTTGGACCAAATTGGGGTTTAGGCGGATATAGTGACATGTAATCCTCCCAACACTTTGATTTGGAAATACATGTGGTATAATCAGTGACCACACTTCATCTCTTCCCATGAACAATTAAATCAAGGAATTGGGCAATTGTTCAAGCTTAGAGAGATTAGATTGCCAAGGAATTGGGATCTAATCACTTAAGATTGCCAAGGAGATCAATGAATGCATTGATTGAGGAAGAGATGAGAATGAACTTGATCCGGAGAATGCAACACCTCCTGAACCCAATGATTTCTCCATTTCTGATCTTACTCATTCTCTTTACTTCCTGCCATTTAAATTTATGCTCATCACCCCAAATCCCCATTTAAGATTCTGCACTTTAATTTCTGTTGTTTACTTTCCAGTCATTTAAATTTCTGCATCTCAATTCAAATTCTGTTAGCTCAACTAGCATATTCTTCTAACTAAAGTTGCTTGACCAATCAATACTTGTGGGATTCGACCTCACTCTATTGTGAGTTTTACTTGACGACAATTCGGTATACTTGCCGAAGGAAAATTTGTTGAGAGACAAGTTTTCATGCATCAAGTTTATGGCACCGTTGCCGGGGATTGATTTTGAATCAACAATGATTAAGTTGGAAGATCACTAGTTTGAGCATTGTTCTTTTTGTTTAGATTATTTAGTTAATTTCTTTTAGTTTATTTTAATTTCTTCCTCACCCCCTGCACCCTCTTTTATTTTTTTCGTTCTTTCTTCCTTTGATTATAATTCTGCTCACTAACCCACTAACTGTTTGATAAATTGCATCACTCACACTAACTATTACTCTAACAAGAATAATTTCTTCATTTTATTTCCTGTTGTGCAATCTGTTTGTTGTATGACAGGGAGAAGAGAAGGAGCTTCAACATCCTTTGATTCAGAACCTGAAAGAACCCTTTGGAGACTAATAAGGGAAGCAAGAGGGAAAAGGATTACTGGTGCTGAGGAAGAAGAGGAAGAGTATTTTGAACCCAACATGGAAGAAAATTTGGAGAACAATTATGAAGAAGAAGCTCATAATCATGTCAGAGAAGGCCATGCAAACCGGGCTGGGCAAGAAAGGAGAGTCTTAGGATCCTATATCAATCCTAATCCTGAAAACTGTGGCAGCAGCATTCAGAAGCCCATCATACATGCCAACAATTTCGACCTAAAACCTCAGCTCATCACTCTTGTGCAGAATAATTGCTCATTTGGAGGAGGTGCTCAAGAAGATCCTAATCAACATTTGACCACCTTCCTGAGGATTTGTGACACAGTGAAGTCCAATGGAGTCCACCCAGATGTCTATAGGTTGCTCTTATTCCCTTTTTCACTCAGGGATAAGGCATCCAAATGGCTTGAATCCTTCCCAAAAGAGAGCTTAACCAATTGGGAAGAAGTGGTGAACAAGTTTTTTGCAAGATTTTACCTTCCTCAAAGGATCAATAGGCTAAGAACTGATGGTGCAAACTTTTAGACAACAAGATGGTGAGAAACTTTATGAAGCATGGGAGAGATTCAAAGACCTAACAAGGAGATGTCCACCAGAGATGTTTAATGAGTGGGTTCAACTTCACATCTTCTATGAAGGTCTCTCCTATGAGTCAAAGAAGGTTGTGGATCATTCATTAGGAGGCTCTCTAAACAAGAAGAAAACCATTGAAGAAGCCATAGATGTCATTGAAACAATTGCTGAAAATGACTATTTCTATGGCTCCGAAAGAAGTAACACCAGAGGGGTAATGGAGCTGAACCACATGGATGCATTGTTAGCTCAAAACAAGATGATCACCAAGCAGCTAGCAGATCTTACCAAGAAGGTGGAGGAGAACCAAGTTGCAGCAGCCATCACCTCATCATCAGCTCAAGAAGGAGTAAACATAGGAGAAGAAGGTGATTGGGAGCAAGCCAACTATGTTAGAAACTCACCTAAACAAGTCCATGATCCATACTCTAAAACTTACAACTCTGGATGGAGAAATCACCCCAACTTTGGATGGAGAAACCAACAAGACCAAGGGCAAGATCAGAGACGCCACAACCTCAACTCCAACAACAATGCCACTCATCAAAACACCTCACAGAGATATTACCAACATCCATCTAACCCAACTTCTCAACCACCTAATCTTAACCCACCATCATCAACAGATGATAGACTCTCAAAGATTGAGACTCTACTTGAAAACTTATGTAGAGAAGTCCAAGACAACACAGTTTTTAAGGAAGAAGTACGAGCCAATATTAAGAGCCAATGAGAAAACATCAAGAGATTGGAGTCCCAAGTAGGGTATTTATCTCAACAAATTCCCAAACCCACTGATGGATTTCCCAGTGATACAGAGAAGAATCCAAGAGGAGAAACAAAGAAGGTGAGATGGAAAGAATGCAAAATGGTAACAACAAGTAATGAGGGGAGTATGAATGGAGTAGAACACCTCCAAAATAACTAAAAGGAAAGCCAGGAAGAAGGAAGCGATACAACTCAACTTACATCCAAGGAAGAGCTAAAGAAGAAGGAGGTGTTGAACCCATATGCACCTTTTCCCCACAGGCTTAAAGGTGGTGTAGCAGGGAGAATGTACTCAAGGTTCCTTGATATGTTTGCATCTTTTGATGTAAATATACCATTAATTAAAGCTCTCCAGCAAATGCCTTTCTACATCAAGTATATAAAGGAGATACTAGCCAGAAAAAGTCCATTGAAGGGTGGACAAACAATAAAAATAAACAGGGATTGCAGTGCTCTCATTCAACTAGGGCCACCCACAAAGAAGGAGGATCCAGGGAGTTTTCACATTCCTTGTGCCATAGGAGAAACAATGATTGACAAAGGGCTTTGTGACTTGGGAGCAAGCATCAACTTAATGCCTCTCTCCCTCATGAAGAAGCTCCAAATAAATGAACTAACTCCTACTGATGTAATTATCAGATTGGCTGACAAAACTCAAAAACAAGCAATAGGAGTGGTTGAAAATGTGCTGGTTAAGGTTGGGAGCTACTATCTTCCCATAGATTTTGCTGTTCTGGAAATGGATGAGTATCTATCCCATCATTCTGGGAAGACCATTCCTAACCACAGCCAGAGCACTCATAGAGGTAGAGCGAGGAGAGCTAGTGCTGAGAATACATGATGAGCAGCTCACTTTCAATATTTTCAAACTCTCACAAGAATCAAGTCAAGAAAACAAAGAATTAAGAGAAGAGTACAATGAAGCACTGATGTAAGAAACAAACAATGAAGCACAAACAACACAACTAGAAACCACATTAGATGGGAAGTCACATATTCAAGAAGAACCTCATTCAAAGGTAATACAAAGGGAACTAGAACCACCAGATTCATGCAGAGGAAACAACAAGGATCCCTTAAGGAAAGGAGCTATAGAGAACAAGCAAGCATCAAGAGATACAAAGAAGAAAGTCCCAAGGAGATGGAGAAATAAGAAAATTCCTACAGAAAATTTCTCACCAGGTGATGAAGTAATCTCTACATACTTTCCATCTATACCACCTCACCTCCCCACTGTTCCATCTCAGCTGCCTCCTGTGTACACTATCAACAAAATCTTATCTTTGGAGCATATGGAACTTATCAACAAAGCCAATGGACATAGGTTCACTGCAAGAGGAGAGGATTTCAAGCACCACCAACCACCCTAACAAGGGTCAACCGTCAAGCTAATGACGTTAAAGAAGCGCTTCATGGGAGGCAACCCATGTTCTATACCTCTTTTCTTAAATCTCTAATAATAGTAATAAGGCAATTTCCAAGGAATTTCAAATCAATTTTGACAACTAATATAAAGTTTCTCTACATGCAACGTATAGTACATGATAAGTTTGGTGTTCAAAACACATCAAGTGTAGTTTGAACACACCCTTTGAGGAAGATTTATTCCCCAAATTTGTTGCACCATATGATCACAAACAAGTTTCGTGTACCAACGTGCATGCATGGAAAGCTCAATAGTTGATTGATTTGCATTCATGGAAAGCATTTAGTCATGTAAAAACAAAAGAAAAAAAAATATTTTGTTAGGTCACACTTTTTCCCACCAAAAATTTCAAATAACCCATGGCATTTTATTTTCGTATATAGGGAATCAAAAAGGACATTGATGGTACTTGATAGGACAATTGAGGAAGAGAGATTCGGCCACTACACCAAAGGAATTTCACACTTGTCTTCATGGGGAATGTCCTTGGAAGTGTTGCCATGCAACATTGGGAGTGGACAATCTTGAGGACCGAACCAAGACCCCCATAAAGGAGGTGATCCTTGTGCTCATTCAATCCTAAAACCCCAACCGTCCACTATCAAATAACATCATCAATCCACACCCTTCAATCAATTGCCATCTTCTTATATAAACCCCTTCACACAACTTCTCCATACACACTTATGCTCACCATTCCCATTCCTTCCTTTCGGTCATACACACATCACCCTTCTCCAAGGCTTCACTTACACCCTCATAGCCATCTTGAGAATAATTAACACATCAACAATCTTGCATGACATCATCAAGCTCCAAGAGACAAAAAGGGAAGGCACCCATAGAGCATCCTCCTTTTGATGAAGGGCGATTTAGAACCTTCTATCATGCACTCCAGTATGGGTGGATGACTGAGAAAGAAATCATTTATGAACTAGGCTTTTAAGTCACAAAAGCCGAGTGTCCAGAAATCACAAGAAAGGTGGAACAACGCCGATGGGAACTCCTCACCCATCCAATCACAAGGGTGAATGCAACTCTAGTAAGAGAGTTCTATGCAAATGCAGTTAGGCAAGACAAGGCAGATGACTCATACACAAGCTTTGTGAGAGGAGTTATGGTGGATTTTAGTCCCATGACTATCATGAGAGTGTTGAAATTGAGAAGCATACCCTTTGAAGAGGAGAGCTATCACTCAAAAATGAACAAAAACCCCAATTATGACCAGATTATACAGGATATATGTGTGCAAGGAGCAGATTGGGAAAGAAGTCCCAAGAGGAAGCCCAAATTCATAAAAAGAGGAGATCTCCTCCCTGAGACTAAAGGTTTGTTCGAAATTGTAAGGAGATCTATCCTCCCAGCCAGAAACAACTCAGAGGTAAACCTCAAGAGAGCAACGATGGTGCAATGTCTAATGAAGGGAGGAGAGATCAAGGCTCATGAACTCATAGCCCAAGGCATTTGGAAGCTTAATGAGAAGAGCGATTCTGGAGGAAAGTTGGGTTATCCCAGCACAATCTTTCGCCTTTGCAAACTGGCCAGGGTGATATTTGAGGATGAAAACCCCGAGTGGATAAAGGTTGGCCTTCCAATCACTTATCGTAGGATGCACGCTGCTGCAACTCCACTACCCCCACGAAGGGTACGAAAGAGGCCAGCTCATCAAGCCGAAGAAGAACAACATCCACAGGAGTAAACTTCAGCCACCTTAAGCATACACCAATTGCAAGAGGTTATTGATACCTTATCTAGGTAATGCATGGAAAATCAAAGGGCACAAAGGGAGTTTCAATTGCAATTAATAGACCGCCAAGAAGGATCATTCTCTAGATGGATGGATCAGCAAGGGGAATGACAAAAACAATTGATGGACCAGCAATTGGAACAAGGAAGACAATGGAGTGAAGCATTTCACAGCCTGAATCAAAAGCAAGATCAGCAACAAGAAGCCATCCAAAGGCTAACCAACATCCAAGCACATCAAGGTGCACACATCCATGAGATGCATCGGAAACAAAGAGAACAAGCAGATCTTTTGATGAATATAGAGCATTTTCGGAAGGTGTCTACGTGAGTGAGACTGGGTATCATGTGAATACCCAAGCCAGGCTTGGGTACCTAGTCGGATTACTGCCTGTTTTGCATTCTGGGATAACAAAATATGAAGATGTAAAGGATGAGTTAGCACGAGTGGAGTGCGAAAGGATAGAACAAAGTCATGAATCAGTAAGGAAGGCACTGGAGGATTGGAAGATAGCCAGAATGAATCGAATGAGAGGAAGCACAAGTGGACAAAGTAAACTTCAAGAGGGCAAGGAAGCTGAAGAACATGAGCATACCAATAAGTGAAAGGTGGTGAAGTTCCTTCTTAGTTTATATTTTTCAAAGCTTTAAATAAGGAAAATCATGGATGAAATAGAACATGCTTCCATGGTAGCTTAGGACTTTCAATTATGCATTTAAGTTTTATTGCTTAGGTTAAGTGTGCTAGCTCAATGTCTTAAGTGTTCACTTTCACCTTTCTTACTTGTATGCTTGTCTCTTTAAGTTAATCAAAAAGAAAATATTATGAAAAGAACAAGAGTGGAGTTATTTTATGAAGTGCATTCTGAATGTTTGTGGTAGGTTGATTAGTAAGCTAAGTTGGTTCACCAAAGAAGGAAAGAAAGCAACTATCTATCCTAAGTCCTTTGTTTGAGACACATCCTTTGAGACTAGCTAAACAATAAGATCCCAATAAGAAAAGAGAAAGAGCAATAAAAGTAAAAAGGAAAGAAACACAATAAGAGATAATGCTAGGCATCAAGGGTTTCAAAATTGAGGCATGTGTCTGTGGTGTTTATGTACAAAGGATATACTTGGATGAATAAGCTCTTAGGGGTGCATTATCACTTGGTAACTTGGATTAACTAATCCGGGATTATCAGCTGAAAGTCCACTATCAAGAGTAACCTTTGATATAAAACACTTAGTAACTCAAAGAGGTGCTGGACACCAAGGTCTCAAGAAAAGAAAAATAATAAACCATATGCCTGTGGTATGTATGTATGAGGGAAAGAGACTTGAGGGAGTAAGGCTTTAGGGGTGTCATAACACCTAGCACCTTAAAACCAACTGGTTTGGGAGTGTTGGCTGAAAGCTTATCATAAAGAGTCGCCGTCTTACAAAGCACTTAGCAAAAAGAAAAATAACTTTGAAAAAGAAGGAAGGATCAATAAGAAATAAGCCTCAAAGGATGCAATCAAGAAGGTGACTAAGGATTTGATAAAGGCTTGAAACCTAGAGGAAAAGAACCTAAGTTGCTATGCACGAAACCCCATAAACCAAGAATGCTACTTCTATTTTATCTTCTTGTTATTTTATTTCATTCTTCTTATGCTTCAGTACTTGCTTAGGGACAAGCAAGCTTTAAGTTTGGTGTTGTGATGCCAGGGCATCTAGGCCAGTTTCACTGACCTTTTCTTTACTGTTTTAGGGTAGTTTCATGCATTTTCTTAGTGAATAAGGCAAGTTTTGGATGAAATTACACTTACACCTTGATTCAAGCAACTTTTGTGAACTTTGCATACTTTCATGAGTATTTTGCTAGAATTGCATGATAAATTGATGATGCATAATCTCATGATTTTGGCTAGAGCTTTGATACACTTTAATTGCTTGTTTTCAGGGCAAGGGAAGCAAGGAAGAATCACGTTAGTACTCACGTTAACCTAGTTAACGTGAACACTAACGTGGAATGGTAAAGCTTGCAACGTTAATGAGAAAAGTGATTAGCAATAATGCCTGCGAAGCCATCCAAAGCTCACGTTACTTGCCACGTTAACTAAGTTAACGTGGTAGTTAATGTAGAAGAAGAAGGAACTCCAATGTTAATGGTAAAAGTGAACACCACTAACATTGGAGAACTTGGCAATGGTCCACGTTAAGAGTCACGTTAACTTAGTTAATGTGAACTCTAACGTGGAATAGGAAACAAAAGCCAACGTTAGTGACACTCACTTTTGTCACTAACGTTGGACTATCTAGCATTGCCTACGTTAACTTTCACGTTAAGACTATTAACGTGAAAGTTAACGTGGAGTTGAGATCAAAGAGCCAACGTTAGTGACACTCACTTTTGTCACTAATGTTGGGAGATGGCTTCACTACTACGTTAAGAGCCACGTTAACTTAGTTAACATGAGTTCTAACGTAGAGAATGTGGCATTTGGAGCATTAGTGACAAAGGTGAGTGTCACTAACGCTCTCGAAGGTGGATCACACCTATGTTAAGAGTCACGTTAGCTATACTAATGTGGACTCTAATGTAGGAACATAGGGGCACTAAGCAACGTTAATGGAAAAAGTGATTCACATTAATGCTTGCGAAGGGGTATAAGCCAACGTTATTGGGAATAGTGAGTCCCAATATCGTTAGCCAAGTTTTGAGAAAGCAACGTTAGTGGTCACGTTAAGACCACTAACGTTGGATTTAACGTGGATATATGAGGTTGGAACGTTAGTGGAAAAAGTGAATGCCACTAACGTTCTCGAACCCACAATGGAAATCAACGTTAAATCTCACTAAATACCCAAAGCCTAATTCATCTTTCTCTGCAAGTTGGGCCCACTAAAGATGAGAACTGCTTTAACTCAAGATCCAAAGCCTACATCCAAGACTTGAAGAACTCACTAGAAGATCAAGAGGAGTAGTATATATAGGAGTAGTTTTGAACTATAGAGAAGCTGGGCACTTTAGGGAACTACTCTCTATAGATTTACTTTTCTGCACTTTTAGCATGTATTCTTCTTTTCTGCCATTTTTCATTTCTAGAGTTATGAACAACTAAACCCCTTTCATTGGGTTAGGGAGCTCTGTTGTAATTTGATGGATCAATTATAGTTTTCATTCTTCTTCTTCTTTCTTTTCTCTTGATCTTACTAGAAAGCTTTCGATCTTAATTCAATTGGTTAGTTGTCTTGGAAAAGAAACTCTCCATAATTGGATCTCCTTTGAGCCTTGGAAAAAGGATGAGGAGATCATGCTAGAAATGCTTTCTCATGTTGGACCAAATTGGGGTTTGGGCGGATATAGTGACATGTAATCCTCCCAACACTTTGATTTGGAAATACATGTGGTATAATTAGTGACCACACTTCATCTCTTCCCATGAGCAATTAAATCAAGGAATTGGGCAATTGTTCAAGCTTAGAGAGATTGGATTGCCAAGGAATTTGGATCCAATCACTTAAGATTGCCAAGGAGATCAATGAATGCATTGATTGAGGAAGAGATGAGAATGAACTTGATCCGGAGAATGCAACACCTCCTGAACCCAATGATTTCCCCATTTCTGATCTTACCCATTCTCTTTACTTCCTGCCATTTAAATTCATGCTCATTACCCCAAATCCCCATTTAAGATTCTGCACTTTAATTTCTGTTGTTTACTTTCCAGTCATTTAAATTTCTGCATCTCAATTCAAATTCTGTTAGCTCAACTAGCATATTCTTCTAACTAAAGTTGCTTGACCAATCAATCCTTGTGGGATTCGACCTCACTCTATTGTGAGTTTTACTTGACGACAATTCGATATACTTGCCGAAGGGAAATTTGTTGAGAGACAAGTTTTCATGCATCAATCCCCAACTCGAGTTATCGACAAATATAATTATAATTTATATCCAACACCCTCACTGGTGTATATTCACGGGGGCGAGCTCATCCGGAACTTTCACAGTGTCCGGCCACACTTGCGACATAGGGTCAGCAGAGTATCGAGTCTCCACCTGGAGCACATGGTGGCTAGCCATTGCTTTCATCCAGGGAAACTCGTATCTCTGATAGGTGGAGTGCAACAATCATAATAATCAACAATTCAGCATATATGCATTTAATCACAGCCATACATTAACATTATCTCAGACATTCCAGCTTACCAATCAAAATTCCATACTCAGCCACAATCATCATCATCACACACGGCCATTCGGCTCGTAAAATATTCAGCCCCTTCGGCTCAGATCATATTCAGCACTCTACCATCCTTCCCAACCACTCATATCATCATTATTCCTCATAATCATCTTCACATCCCTTTTCTTCCTCCTCAAGTTGCCCTTTCCTAGCCTTCTCTCAAACACAAGGCACTCAATATTAAATTAAGAATTAAGTGTGAAATTGGGGGTTTATAAGTGTGAAATGACATTTCTGGAAGGTTATAAACTTGTTGGGAATGTGAAGAACTTGAAAACAAAGTTTTAGAAAAGAACTAGGTCGCGTGCGCACGCCCAGAAATATTTTTAAATGTGTGCGTATGCACAGAAAGCGAAATCTTCAGGGTGGGACGCGCGCACAACGTGTGCTATTGCCGCCACCAGTGTGCCATTCGCAACGTGTGCATGCGCACGGGCTTGTGCGTACGCACAACTCGAAATCCTTAGTTGGTTGCATTTGCGGACATGGCATGCTAGCGCTGCAACCAGCAGCCCTGTCTTCGTGTGTTCGTATGCACAAGGCTGTGCATGCGCACAGGACTGAATTTTCACCAAGTGTGCATGCGCACATAAACCAGAAGTCACAAATTCTATAGAAGTTGCAGAATTCAGATTTTTAACCCAAAACTTCCAATGATCATATCTCCTTCCACAATATTCAGATTTCTGCCAAATTTAAACCGTTTTAAAGCTTATAAAATTTTTTTTTCATTGATATAAAAATCATCAGATTTCAAAAACAATTGCTCAAGATATGATCCATTGAAGTTCCTCAAAATTTCAATTTTCACCAAAACTTATAAACTCCCCTTTTTAACACACACACTTACTAAATTCATTCAAAAACCAGCCAAACCCAATATTTCAATACCAAATACTTCCATCCACTCATCCAATATCATCTCAATCTCCAAACAATACCCAATTCATCAATCACTATATATATATATATACCAAATTCACATTTTAAGTCATGCTCATCAACACAAGCCTCAATGCTATCATCAATTCTACATATTGAACAAATGCTTATCATCATTCACAATCATCCAACCACCACTCAAATACTCATCTCAAACCAAATTTATTCAATGACTACATCAACATTCCATAATTCACTAAATTCATATACAACAACATAATTCATTTCAATCCATTCACAACATTAATGATTCAACTCTAATCTTAGGTCTCTAGCCTACGCTTTCACACCACATTACATTTTAGATACAAGAAACCGAAACCATACCTTGGCCGATTCCTGTTCCACCCAGAATACTCTCAAATTTCAACCTTCAAGGTCCCCAAAGCCTCACCAACAGATTTCCAAATACAAGCTCCTTTCCAAGCTTTCCGAAACAACCAATTAAGCTCCAATGTACATATATAAAATGCCTAAGCCACAATATCACACCTGTTCATGCTCTGGGTCGAGCTGTACGACCAGGGCTGATTGAAGAAAAATTGACCGACCTGTTCAGACCAGGACTATCCGACCTCTTTTAAAAAGAGGTCGGCCAAACTGCTACAGAGGCCCAAAAAGGGCCCCAACAGGGGAACACGACCCAAAAGGCAGCCCAAGCCTAGAAAGATAAGGTCAGTCCCCCTAAAGATAAGATGACTTCACTCAAAGATAATATAAGATAACTATCTTATCTCCAGAAAAGTCACTCTACACCATTATAAATACACTGGAGCACCCATGTATAACTCAAACTCTGATTCTACTAAAAACCTGCTTAATACCCTTGCTAACTTAAGCATCAGAGTCCCTTGCAGGTACCACCACCCTCCAGCGACGAAGGATCAGCACCACCACCAAGTCCAACAAGTCAGGTGTGGCGGCTCTGGTCACCATCATCAAGTCGGACACAACAGCACCGACAAATACAGAAGATCTCGTCCGATATCGACCTACAATTTCAGGTAACCCTCGAAACATTGGCGCCATTGCCGGGGAACCTGGAAGTCATCCCATTATCATGGCGGACAACCTTGACAACGACTACAACTCAGATCTAGAAAATAGAATGCCACAAAAAGACGCGGACACTACACCAAAGGAAACGTCTCAACCCAATGGAGACAAGAACTCACCAAACACACAAATCCTGGAGGCACTTCAAGCTCAACAAGATCGTATCAAACAACTCAAAAAGGAGGCTGAGCACCAACGAGAAGCCGAGAAAGACCTTCGAAGGGAAACTAGGTGGCGTAAAGAGTTAGAGGACAAACTCTTAAAACTTGAAGCCGATCCAAAAGCCAAGACTACTTGACCCAGTCATGAAGATAACGCTCACAAAAATCAAGACCCATTCACCAAAGAGATTATGAAAGCCAAAATCCCAAAGGACTTCAAAGCTTCTGACATGACTCCGTATGACGGCACATTAGATCCAAGCCATCATCTCAGTAATTTCAGAAGCAGAATGTATCTCATCGATGCATCAGATGCAATTCGGTGCAAAGCCTTCCCGACTACCTTAACAAAGTCAGCAATTATGTGGTTCGACAATCTACCCCCTAGGTCCATCACAAGCTTTGACGACTTAGCCAGAAAGTTTCTTGCCGGATTCTCTATTTAGAAGGACAAAACCAAGCACGTTCCAAGCCTATTAGGGATCAAGCAAGGAGATCGGGAAAGTCTTCGCAACTACATGGAAAGATTTAACAAAGCATGCCTGGATATACAAAGTCTGCCAACTGAAGTAGCCATTATGAGTCTCATCAATGGCCTACGAGATGGACCTTTTAGTCACTCCATATCAAAGAAACATTCCACATCTCTGAATGAAGTACAAGAACGAGCATAAAAGTACATCAACATGGAGGAAAACTCCCGACTAGGACAGACCTCAATATCCGGATCCTTTTACTCCTCCCAAGATAAGGATAAAGAGTCCAAGAAAAAAGAAGATCAGCATGGAGAGAAGATTAAAAAATACCACAACTACACCCCTCTACAGGTGTCTTTTGTGGAAATATGCCGAGAAGTATGCCACATTGAAAAGATCCCACCACCTTGCCCACTTAAAAGCAAAAAAGGAGGCACAAATCGTATGGAATATTGTGAATATCATCGAATCTATGGACATCCCACCAACGAGTGCTTCGACTTGAAAAATGTAATGGAAAAATTGGTAAGAGAAGGGAGATTAGATCGGTACCAAGCTAGCAAGACAGATGAGCCTATAAAAAGAAGAATGGATGAAGAGATCGGACGAACTGAACGACCACCTCGCACCCCGGAGAGACATGTCCACATGATACATGGGGGATTTACGGGAGGAGAAATCTCCAAATCATCTCGCAAAAGGCACCTTAAAGAAGTATATCACATCAAAGGAAGAGAAGGAGCACCTGACCTCCCTGCTATTACTTGCACTAACGAAGACGTAGCTGGCATCATATCGGAACACGACGATCCCATGGTCATCAATATCATATTGGCCAATGCAAATCTCCACCGTACACTGGTAGACCAAGGAAGCTCGGCTGATATCTTGTTCAAAATAGCTTTCGACAAACTTGGCCTAGAGGAAAAAGAGCTCAGAGCATATCCAAATAGCTTATTCGGATTAGGAGACTCTCTAATCCAACCACTGGGATACATCTCTCTGCACATAACCTTTGGAAAAGGAAACCGGTCAAGGATGCTCAACATAGACTACATCGTGGTCGACGTAAGCTCAGCCTACAATGCCTTAATAGGTTGGACAATGCTAAATAAGCTCAGGCAATAGTCTCGACTCCACATCTATGCATGAAGTTCCCATCTATAGAAAGGATCACTACGATAAAAGGAGACCAGAAAATAGCACGCCGCTGTTACAACGAAAGTCTAAACCTTAGAGGCAAAGGAGAAGAAATCCACACCATCGAACTCGGGGGAAGTCGAGGTCGAGAAGAACTTCGTCCACAACTCAAAGGCGAGATAGAAAAAGTCCAGATCGGAGAAGTCCTAGAGAAAACGACCAATATTGGCGCAATCCTAAAAGGAGATATAAAGGAGTCCCTCATATAGTTTTTAAAAGATAATGTCGACCTCTTCACGTGGAAGGTGATGATTGGATTTTTGATGGTTTTGAATTTCACAAATGAAATCTCGTCGAAGTATAGTTTCTAAACCAAGCAATAATCCTTTTATACAAAAGATTGTTTGTCACTAAAATAAACCCCTAAAATTAATAACCGAGGTATTCAAACCTCGGGTCGTTCTCCCTAGGAATTGCAATAAAATGTCTTGTTATTGGTTATGAGTTATTTTGGGGTTTTTGAGATTTTAGACAAGAAATATAAATTAAAAAGAAAATAAACTAACAACTAACAAAGCTCTTGGAAAGGTATGAGAACTAGAAGTCCTATCCTAGTTATCCTCCTCAATTGTGACCACAAATTGTTCATTGCTACCACTTAGTTAACCTCTAACCATGGAGGAAAGTCAAGTGGATGAATCAATTTGATTCCTCAAGTCCTAATCAACTCCTAAAGGAAAGACTAGCTTTAGAGGCATTTAAATCAATTAGCAACTTCTAATTATCAATCAACAAAGGAATTAGATAACTCAAGAATCACTAATTACTCAACCAAAGCCAAGAAGAACAAAACCTACACTAAAACCCAACCAAGCATTTCATCAAACACTTGGAAGGTACAAAAGAAAAGCAAAGCAAATTGACAACAAGAATAGAATCTAACAACAATTATTAAAAGGAATTAACAACAACAATAAAAAACACAATTATTATGAATTACCTTAAATTTAATGGAAAGAAAATGGAAGGAACAAGAGTAGATCTACAACAAAGTATAAGAACAACATAAAGGAAATTACAACAAAAGAATAGAAGAAGAATGAATGTAACAACAAGGAATTGAAAGGTAGAAATAGATGAGAGTAAAGATTAAAACCTAGATCTAAGAACTAAACCTAATCCTAATCTTAATCCTAGAGAGAAGTGAGAGCTTCTCTCTCTAAAACTAACTCTAAACTAATCCTAATGTGTAAAAAATGATCAAAAAGTCCCTTTGCTCTTTAATCCTTGGCTTTAAATAGCATCTTTGACGCCAAAGTTAGTTGGGATTGGGCCCCACAACTCCTGAGAATTCGCTGGGCGCGAATTCACTTAAAAATCAATTATCAGCATCGATGCGTACGCGCACAGCACGCGTATGCGTCCATGGGCCATTTCGCAAGGTGCGCGTAAGTGCCTGGTGCGCGCGCGCGTCCATGGGCGAGTTCAACTCTTTGGCTTTTCATGATTTCTCCACTTTGCATGCTTTCCTCTTCACTCCTTTGATCCATTCCTAGCCTTTTCAATCTGAAATAACTAACAAAGACATCAAAGCATCTAGTGGAATCAAAGGGAGATTAAAATCATCAAGTTAGAGGCCTAAAGAGCATGTTTTCACATCTAAGCACAAATTGGGTGAAAATCATGAAAGGAGACCCGATGAGGTCCAAATAAAAATGGATTACTAGAAATAACTTGGGAAGGGACCAACGCGAAGAAGTCGACCTAAACCGATTAAAGCAACAAAGTTATAAAAAGTAAATCCATAAAAAAGAGATCCAATGAGATCCAAATAAAAAGGGATTAGTAGAAATAACTCGAGGAGATCCGACAAGAAAAGTTGACCAAACAGAAAGCATGCGCAAAAAGGGACACAGCTCAACCCAAAAAGCCATGACCACACTTATTCTATGAGAAAAAGAATACGTCAAACGAAGCTAGCCTCAAAATCCATTAAGCACAAAAACCGTCAAAAGAGGTCGGACAACAAGTTTCCAACACTCTCAAGATTCCTGGAAGTACCAACAAAACAGCAAACAAGCATATTACGAAGAAACAAAGCTACTATAATAAAAGACTCTAGAGACCTCCCGAAAGTCGACCTCAAGAGCCTAAAAAACTACTTTGTTTTTTCAAATAAAGAGTTGCTATAGGAAAGCAACTAAAATATCCAAAGTCAAACAAAATACAAGTACTAAGAGTTCAAAAGGCCCACAAACCGGGCTGTACAAAACATCAAAAGAAAACTCATCAAAGATCCAAGGTCTCATCGGGAGCAGCATCCTGAGTTGATGAAGAATAGATGATTTTTGTCGGAATTGCATCTACAGTCCCATCATTCCGGTTCAAGATCTGGACATCAGGATTGGACTCGGGCTGGCGGACCTCGGCAGAAGGAATTGAAGAAGCCAGAGCAGTAGAAGCTTTGGTGGATGGCACAGGAGGTGGATCCACATTTTCATTATCGTCCAAGCCATCAGGGATAATCTTACCATTTTCTACAATATTGTCTAAGCTGAAAAGAGACAGGTCGAGCTCGGGCGCGAGAACTTGAACCTGAGCCTTCAAATTCTCATAAGCAGCATTCACACTACCCACGAGATACCCCTGGAGCTCGGTATAATCCGCATGAGAAGATTCCACCTTTTCTCTGGCCTCCATTAGCTAGCTATAAGTTCGGACATAGCTCTCCCTATGTTTCTCCGCCATCTCCTCAGCCAAAGTTGCCGAAGCCACTACAGCAGTAGCTCGAGTCTTCTCACCTTTCAGCTCTTTCTCCAACTTTGCCACCTTCTTCTCAAGTCCCTCCTTCAGCCCCTTAATCCTATCACACTCCGACTTGGCCTCTTCCATAAAAGCCTTTGTTGCACTCACTGTAACGTCCTGAGCAGTTCGGAACAAGGCCGCTCCCATATGCGCTATCTTAATGCAATTTCGGGTGATGAAATCTAAATGACGAAGAATGGAGACATCATCCGTAGACACGACACCACAAGGAGCAATTTGATGATCAACAAACCACACGGCATCAAAGTCATGGGCATCAAGGTTAAAGGGCTCAACAGTCTTTTGTTTCTTCGGTGGAGGGCCGGTAGTAGGAGAAGAAGTCGCACCAGAAGTTCTGGGAGGATCAACCAAATGAACTGGCGGAGTAGGAATCACCCTCCTCGTCCTAGAAGTACTCAAGATCGGCTTCTTAGGGGGGATCTGTGAGGATCCTTCCCCAGCTACCTTGGCCGAGATGTTTTGGGCAACGGTAGCCTTCCTCGCCTTCTTGAAGGCCTTCACGGTGTCATTGTTTTTAATCATCTCTGAAAATACAGAGCAAAGAAACCGAGTTATAAAATGGAAAGAAAAGGAATAAACTCGACAAAATAAACAAGCACAATAGATACAAAAAAAGTTGATCACTACCCAGCTCAGCTCGGAGGAGTGATGGATCTCCTCGAAATTTCTTTGTATCAAGATGGGGAGGCTGCCCCCAGTTCTCTTCCAACACAGTTAAAAAGGCTTGCTCAACTTTGTCCAACATCTCCCAAGTATATCTAGACACAACTACATTCTTTTGCCATTCTAAAGGAAAGGCAGGCTCAGCATTCTTATCCAAAAAGTAAGGTCAAGCTCCTTCAACAGCTCGGACTGTGAAAAAATAATTCTTGAAATCTCGAAAAGATTCATCATACATCGAAAAAACTTTCTTTCCCTGGGCAGCTCGGAAAGATACCCAAGCAGCCTTCTTCTTAGCCACCCCGGGTTTAGTGAAAACAAAAACGTAAAGAAAAAGGGTTTGCAATGGTTTAACATCCATCTCTTGACACAGTAATTGAAAGATCTTAAGGATGCCCTACGAATTCGGGTGAAGCTAGGATGGAGATACATTGCATGACCACAACAAATTGGTCTCAAAAGAAGTAAAGGGAAAGGTAATGTTCAGTTGACTGAAAAAATAGTCATAGGCATAAAAGAAGGGTCGCTCCCCTTGGACCGAGGTTGGGAAACACACCCTCTCATTAAAATCAGGCGCTACTAGCTTATAATCTTTCTCCTGCTCCTGACTACTACAATTCCTGTGATGTTTCCTCAGCTCTATACAATACTCAGCATTTACCATAGAGATACACATCAACACGAGGGAGTCTAGCCAGTCCGACATGCCCTCTAGGACTTTGGAAGAGGTCTCAACAATATTTTTGCGAGATGACATGGGACAACTAAAGTCCTACAGTAAGAAAAAGGAAAATGGGTTACTAATCAAAACAACTCGGGTAAAATCAGAAATCAGCTCGGACAAAAATGGATACCACTCAGACTAAAGCATACAAATAGCCAAAGGAGACCCCAGGACTCACACCAAGGTCCAGGGGCATCCTTTAGAGGCAGTAACGAAGTAAAGGTTTCAGGAAAAATCTACGGCTTACATCCCGACATCCCTAAAACAAAAAAACCCTCCTTTAAACATCTTGTAACAGCGACATCCCGCAAAAAAAAAAAAAAGAAAACATCAAACATCAAAGCATGCAAAGAGGAAATCATCAAGGGTGCAATCCTTCTCAGAATCAAACGGTTCATCATTTCAACGGGGAAATCATCAAAGGCACAAATCAAGAAGATACAATTAGAGATAATACCAAACATTCAAAACCCTAACTAGTAGGAAACACGAAAAGTCATGCACATCAAAGAAACCCTCTGTTCATACCCTGGGTCAAGCTATCTGGTGCACGAAATTGTGATCACTACAACTCAAATAATCCCTAGTAATGGCTCCAAAGACTTGGTGCTCAATACCATGGCATAAACACAACTCCGAACAACTAACCAGCAAGTGCACTGGGTCGTCCAAGTAATAAACCTTACGCGAGTAAGGGTCGATCCCACGGAGATTGTTGGTATGAAGCAAGCTATGGTCACCTTGTAAATCTTAGTCAGGCAGACTCAAATGGGTATAGATGATGAATAAAACATAAAGATAAAGATAGAGATACTTATGTATATCATTGGTGAGAGCTTCAGATAAGCGTATGAAGATGCTTTCCCTTCCGTCTCTCTGCTTTCCTACTGTCTTCATCCAATCCTTCTTACTCCTTTCCATGGCAAGCTTATGGAAGGGTTTCACCGTTGTCAGTG
This sequence comes from Arachis stenosperma, assembly GCF_014773155.1. Classification (NCBI taxonomy): domain Eukaryota; kingdom Viridiplantae; phylum Streptophyta; class Magnoliopsida; order Fabales; family Fabaceae; genus Arachis; species Arachis stenosperma. The sequence continues at coordinate 68,474,139 of NC_080379.1, forward strand.
GCTACCTCCCATCCTCTCAGTGGAAATGTTCAACGCACCCTGTCACGGCACGGCTATCCATCTGTCGGTTCTCGATCAGGCCGGAATAGAATCCAGTGATTCTTTTGCGTCTGTCACTAACGCCCCACCCTCAGGAGTTTGAAGCACGTCACAGTCATTCAATCATTGAATCCTACTCAGAATACCACAGACAAGGTTAGACCTTCCGGATTCTCTTGAATGCCACCATCAGTTCTTGCCTATACCACGAAGACTCTGATCTCACGGAATGGCTGGCTCGTTTGTCAGGCGAGCACTCGGTTGTCAGGCGATCAACCATGCATCGTGTATCAGGAATCCAAGAGATATTCACCCAATCTAAGGTAGAACGGAGGTGGTTGTCAGTCACACGTTCATAGGTGAGAATGATGATGAGTGTCACGGATCATCACATTCATCAAGTTGAAGAACAAGTGATATCTTGGACAAAGAACAAGCGGAATTGAATAGAAGAACAATAGTAATTGCATTAATACTCGAGGTACAGCAGAGCTCCACACCTTAATCTATGGTGTGTAGAAACTCCACCGTTGAAAATAAAAAAGAACAAGGTCTAGGCATGGCCGTGAGGCCAGCCTCCCAATGATCTAAGATAGCATAAGAACAAAGATAGCTACCAAGATGAAAATACAATAGTAAAAGGTCCTACTTATAGAGAACTAGTAGCCTAAGGTTTACAGAGATGAGTAAATGACATAAAAATCCACTTCCGGGCCCACTTGGTGTGTGCTTGGGCTGAGCAATGAAGCATTTTCGTGTAGAGACTCTTCTTGGAGTTAAATGCCAGCTTTTATGCCAGTTTGGGCGTTTAACTCCCATTTAGGTGCCAGTTCCGGCGTTTAACGCTGGGAAATCTGAAGGTGACTTTGAACACCGGTTTGGGCCATCAAATCTTGGGCAACGTATGGACTATCATATATTGCTGGAAAGCCCAGGATGTCTACTTTCCAACGCCGTTGAGAGCGCGCCGATTGGGCTTCTGTCGCTCCAGAAAATCCACTTCGAGTGCAGGGAGGTCAGAATCCAACAGCATCTGCAGTCCTTTTCAGTCTCTGGATCAGATTTTTGCTCAGGTCCCTCAATTTCAGCCAGAAAATACCTGAAATCACAGAAAAACACACAAACTCATAGTGAAGTCTAGAAAATTGAATTTTAACTAAAAACTAATAAAAATATACTAAGAACTCAACTAAAACTACTAAAAACATACTGAAAACAATGCCAAAAAGCGTACAAATTATCCGCTCATCACTATCCGACCCGGGATATTCTACCGACAAATCGACCGACCACTTTAGGTCAGGACAATCCGACCTCTTCTCGAAGAGCTCGACCAAACCACCAAGAAGAGCCCAAAAAGGGCCCAACAGAGGAACACAACCTAAATCCTAAGGCAATCCAAGCCTATAGAGATAAGGGCGGTTCCCTTGAAGATAAGATGATCTCACTCAAAGATAAGATAAGATAAGATAAGATAAGATAACTATCTTATCTCCAGAAAGGTCACTCCACACTATTATAAATACACTGGAGCACCCAAGTATAACTCATACTCTGATTCTACATAAAACCTGCTTAATACCCTTGCTAACTTAAGCATCGAAGTCCCTTGCAGGTACCACCACCCTCCGGTGACAAAGGATCAATAGCATTGCCAGTCCAACAAGTCGGACACGACAGCTCCGGCCACCACACACAAGCCGGACCCGTCATCTCTGATCAGTACAGAAGATCTCGTCTGACATTGACCTACAGTTTCAGGTAACCCTCGAAACATTGGCACCGTTGCCGAGGAACCTGGAAGTCATCCCATCATCATTGCGGACGACCATGACAATGACCACGATTCAGGTCTAGAAGATAGAACACTGCACAAAAACGTGGACACTACACCAAAAGATACCCGCAAGCTAACGAAGACAAAAATTCACCAAACTTAGGAGCCCTTGAGGCACTTCAAGATCGTTTAAAACAACTCGAGAAAGAAGCCCAACATCAGCGAGAAGCTGGGAAGGACCTACAAAGGGAGATAAGGCAGCGCCGGGAATTGGAGGATAAACACCTAAAAGTCGAAGCCAATCTCAAAGCCAAAGCAACTCGATCCACCCACGAGGACAGCTCCCGCAAGGACCAAGATTCATTTACTAAGGAGATCATGAAGACCAAAATCCCAAAAGATTTTAAACTCTCGGATATGGCCTTATATGATGGCACGGCAGATCCCAGCTATCACCTCAGTAATTTTAGAAGTCGAATGTACCTCATTGACGCCTCAGATGCAGTCCGCTGCAAAGCCTTCCCGACTACCTTAACAAAAATGGCGATTAAGTGGTTCGACAATCTACCCCCCAGGTCCATCTCAAGCTTCGATGACCTAGCCAAGAAGTTTCTAGCCAGATTCTCGATTCAGAAAGTCAAAACCAAGCATGCTCCAAGTCTATTAGGAATCAAACAAGGAGATCGGGAAAGTCTCCGTAGCTACATGGAAAGATTCAACAAGGCATGTCTAGACATACAAAGTCTGCCCACAGAAGCGGCCATCATGGGCCTCATTAATGGCCTACGAGAAGGGCCTTTTAGCCAATCCATATCAAAAAAACATCCCACATCTCTAAATGAGGTACAAGAATGAACAGAGAAGTATATCAACATGGAGGAAAACGCTCGACTAGGAGAGACCTCAAAATCCGGATTCTCCTACTCTCCCGAGATAAGGACAAAGAATCCAAGAAAAGAGAGGATCGACATGGGGAAAAGATAAAAAAATACCACAATTATACCCCTCTTCGGGTATTCCTTGTGGATGTCTACAGAGAAGTATGTCATACTGAAAAGATACTTCCAACTCGACCACTCAAAAGCAAAAAAGGAGGAAGAAACCGGGCAGAATATTGTGAATATCATCGAATCTATGGACATTCCACCAACGAATGTTTCGACTTAAAAAATATCATAGAAAAACTGGTAAGAGAAGGAAAATTAGATTGGTATTTGGCAAGCTGAGCAGACGATCCCAGAAAGAGAAGAAAGGATGAAGATGTCAGACAGGCAGAACGACCACCCCGTACTCCCGAAAGACACGTCCACATGATACACGGAGGATTTGTGGGAGGCAGGATCTCCAAATCATCTTGCAAAAGATATCTCAAAGAAGTATATCATGTTAAGGGAAGAGAGAAACACCCGACATCCACACAATTACTTTTACCAAAGAGGATGCATCCGGCGTCATCCCAAGACATGACGATCTTGTGGTCATCACTATCGTATTGGCAAACGCAAATCTTCACCGCACACTGATAGACCATGGAAGCTCCACCGACATATTATCCAAAACTGCCTTCGATAAACTTCGCCTAGAAGAAAAGAACCCAGAGCATATCCGAACAGCTTATTCAGTCTGGGAGACACACCAGTTCAACCACTTGGATACATCTCACTACACACGACCTTTGGAAAAGGAAACCTGTCAAGAATACTTAAAATAGACTACATCGTGGTTGACGTAAGCTCAGCCTACAATGCCTTAATAGGTTGGCGCGGTAGTCTCGACTCCACATCTATGCATGAAGTTCCCAACTGCAGAAGGAATAGCTACAATAAAAGCAGACTAAAAGACGGCGCATCGCTGCTACAACGAAAGTTTAAACCTCAGAGGCAGAGGAGAAGAATTCCACACAATCGAACTCGGTGGAGCTTAGAAGCGGGAAGAATGCCACCCACAACCGAAAGGTGAAGTAGAAAAAGTCCAGATCAGAGATATCTCAGACCAAACAATCAATATCGGTACAATCCTAAAAGTAGACATAAAAGAATCACTCGTACAGTTCTTACGAGGTAACGTCGACCTCTTTGCATGGAAGGCTGCAGACATGCCAGGCATAGACCCCAAATTAATATGCCACAAGCTAGCAGTCTACCCAGGGTCTCAGCCAGTCCAACAAAAATGCAGAAAGCTCGGACCAGAATGATCCCAAGCTGTGGAAGAGCAGGTACAAGCTCTACTGGAGGCAGGATTGATAAGAGAAGTCACGTACCCACTATGGCTAGCTAATGTTGTCTTGGTGAAAAAATCGAAGGGGAAGTGGCGGATGTGCATCGACTACACTGATCTCAACAAAGCCTGCCCAAAAGATCCTTATCCACTCCCAAGTATCGATGCTCTGGTAGATGCCTCCTCCGGGTATAAATACCTCTCGTTTATGGACGCATATTCGGGATACAATCAAATCCCGATGTATCCACCCGACCAAGAAAAAACCTCATTTTTAACCCCAAAAGCAAACTACTACTACATCGTCATGCCTTTTGGATTAAAGAACGCAGGAGCTACTTATTAGAGGTTAATGAATAAGGTCTTTTCGAATCACATCGGAAAAATCATGGAAGTATGTGTGGATGACATGTTAATAAAGACACAAAGTGAAGAGGCGTTGCTGTCCGACCTCACCCAAGTATTTGACACTATAAGAAGGCATGGTATGCGACTTAATCCTACAAAATGCACCTTCACAGTAGAAGCTGAAAAATTCTTGGGTTTTATGCTCACACAAAGAGGAATCGAGGTAAATTCAGATAAATGCCAGATCATACTTGACATGAAGAGCCCGACTTGTGTCAAAGAAGTACAACAAATCAATGGAAGGTTGGCAACCTTGTCCAGATTTCTAGTGGGATCCTATGCCACTCTAAAGAAGGGAAAGAGGTTTGAATAGACAACAGAGTGCGAGCAGGCCTTCCAAAATTTCAAAAAATTCCTGGGATAGCCACCTATCCTAACTCTGCCTCGGGAAGGAGAACCACTTATTTTATATCTCGCAGTAGGAAGTCGGGCAGTAGCCTCAGCATTAGTCCGAGAAGATGACAATGGGCAACAACCTGTGTACTTCATCAGTAAAGCATTACAAGGATCCGAGCTGAACTACCAAAAAATAGAAAAATTCGCCTATGCTCTCATATTAACATCTCGATGACTTCATCCATATTTCCAAGCTCACACCATTAGGGTTCAGACCAACCAACCCATGAAAGGAATTTTGCAAAAAATAGATTTAGTAGGCAGAATCTTGCAATAGGCAGTCGAGTTGTCCGAATTCGACCTTCAATATCAAGCTCGAACAGCCATTAAATCACAATATCTAGCCAACTTTATTGCAGAATTTACAGACACCCCAAAAATCTCTACAGAATGGAATCTCTACATAGACGGTTCCTCGAATAAAATGGGAAGCGGCGCAGGTGTGATAATCGTAAGCGACCAGGGAACCCAGATCGAACTTTCCCTTAAATTTGGGTTCCCTGCCTCAAACAACCAAGCAGAATATGAGGCACTACTAGCTAGTTTGAAGCTGGCCAAGGAGGTTGGAGCTCAAAAGCTTATCATCTTTAGCGACTCACAAGTTGTCACTTCACAAATAACAGGGAGCTACCAAGCCAAAGATCCCACCATGAAAAAGTACTTGGACAAAACCAGGGAACAGCTCGGACAACTCAGGGAATATGAGGTCCGCCACATACCCCAAGAACAGAACGCCCGAGCTGATGCACTCTCAAAACTAGCCAGCACCAAACCAGGGGGCAACAATAGAGCCTCATCCAGGAAATGCTACAGATCCCGTCTATCTCAGAAGAAGAAAAAATCCTAGCCATAACAAGCCAGGATCAAGGATGGATGACCCCCATAATTAACTACCTCAAAACAGAAATGCTCCCCACAGATGAGAAAGAGGCAAAGAGGTTGAAACGGGAGGCACAATACTACACTATCATAAATAATACTCTATACAAAAAAGGGATCTCAATACCATTGTTAAAATGTGTGCCAACTTCTAACACAAAAGAAGTTCTAGAAGAAGTACACAGTGGCATATGTGGCAATCATCTCAGGGCACAGGCGCTCACCAAAAAAGTGCAGGATTTTATTAGCCAACTCTACAAAAAGAAGCCACAGAATTCGTAAAGACATGTCCACCATGTCAGAAACATGCCAACTTCCACATCGCCCCGCCAGAAGAACTCATCAGTGTAATTTCACCTTGGCCATTCGCAAAATGGGGACTCGACCTTCTCGGACCTTTCTCTCAGGGAACGGGACAAGTCAAATTCCTCATAGTAGGGATAGACTATTTTACAAAATGGATCGAGGCAGAACCCCTAGCTTATGCCACCACTCAAAGAAGCCGAAAATTCCTATATAGAAATATTGTCACAAGGTTTGGGGTTCCATACTCCATCACTACAGACAACGGTACTCAATTTACAGATACGGGCTTCAGAAAATTGGTGGCCGATCTGAACATAAAACACCAATTTACGTCCGTAGAATACCCTCAAGCCAATGGACAAGCAGAAGCTGCCAACAAAGTCATATTGGCTGGGCTAAAACGAATATTACAGGATGCAAAGGGAGTCTAGGCCGAAGAGCTCCCACAAGTCCTATGGGCATATCGAACAACGCCACATTCCACTACAAAGGAATCCCCTTTCAGATTAGCTTACGGAATGGAGGCAATGATCCTAGTAGAGGTCGAAAAAGGGTCGCCCAGAGTGATCCATTATAGTGAAGAGGCCAATTCCCAACTTCAAAGGGAGGAACTCGACCTACTTCCAGAAATTCGAGAAAGAGCACGGATTAGGGAAGAGGCATTAAAACATCGAATGGCTTCAAGATACAATCAAAAGGTAATACCGCGAGATTTTGCTGAGAACGACCTCATCCTAATCTGAAATGATATCGGAACAACTCGACCTGGAGAAGGAAAGCTGGCAGCAAACTAGAAAGGACCCTACCGAGTCATAGAAGTACTTGGAAAGGGCTACTACAGACTGTCCGAACTAGAAGGCCGAGAGCTTTCCAGGTCATGGCAACCTAAGAAGATACTACAGTTAGAATAAAGATCTTAGGACAAGGTACACTCTTTTTACTGAAAGGATTTTTAATGAGGTGCCAAGCCAAGATCTACAAAATTGCTCGACCTATAGGGATAAAACTCCCACATGTATATATGTGCATTTTCTTCTGAATAAAGTTTTTTAGATTTTCTATAAATTCTCAAGACGCATTAGTCTGAAACGCTAAAAAATTCATCGCCCGATTATAAATCTACAAGATCGGTAGAAAGTGAAGATCAAATTCACTGTCTGACCACAATAAAGATAAAAAAAGATGAAAACGAAATTCGTCAAAAGGTCAACCAAACAAGAATCAAACCTGACTTCGACAAAATCGGCAAAGATGAAAAAGCGACGAAACAGAATAATGCGAGAAATTATCGAAAGTGATCCATAGAAAGGACCTGACGAGGTCTTAATAAAATGGATTGCTAAAAATAACTTAAAAGACAGGACGACATAGAGAAGTCGGACCAGTTGATCACAATAACCAAAGTTATAAAAAGTCAATCCATGAAAAGAGGCATGGCCAGCCCTAAAAAAGAGGATTACTAAAAATAACTCATAAGGGACCGACATGATAAAGTCGGCCTCCCACAAACAAGTTATAAAAAGTAATCCCTGAAATAGACTTGACAAAGGTCCGAGAAAGAGGATTACTAAAAATAACTCATAAGGGACCGACATGGTGAAGTCGACCTCTGGTGGACGAAATTGTGATCCATATTCTTTGTATTTGTATGAAATCATTATTATGGCACCGGTTGAATTCACAACTCCGTTCAACTAACCAGCAAGTGTACTGGGTCGTCCAAGTAATAAACCTTACGTGAGTAAGGGTCGATCCCACAGAGATTGTTGGTATGAAGCAAGCTATGGTCACCTTGTAAATCTCAGTTAGGCAGATTAAATTGGTTTATGGTTTCGAAAATTAATAATAAAAAGAAAATAAAAAGGATAGAAATACTTATGTAAATCAATAGTGGGAATTTCAGATAGGTGTATGGAGATGCTGTGTTCCTCTTGAAACTCTACTTCACTACTCGCTCTTCCTTCAATTCTTCTTACTCCTTTCCATGGCAAGCTGTATGTAGGGCATCACTATCATCAATGGCTACTTTTAATCCTCTCGGGAAAATGGTCCTATGCGCTGTCACTGCACGGCTAATCGTCTGGAGGCATCACCCTTGGTTGATAGCTACATCCCATCCTCTCAGTGAAAATGGTCCAAATGCTCTGTCACAGCACGGCTAATCATCTGTCGGATCTCAATCAGGTTGGAATAGAATCCATTGATTCTTTTGCGTTTGTCACTAACGCCCAGCCTTCAGGAGTTTGAAGCTCATCACAGTCATTCAATACCGGAATCATACTCGGAATACCACAGACAAGGTTAGACTTTCCGGATTCCCAGGATCCTACTCGGAATACCACAGACAAGGTTAGACTTTCCGGATCCTCATGAATGCCGCCATCTATCTAGCTTATACCACGAAGATTCTGTTGGGGAATCTAAGAGATATGCGCCCGGCCTAAGGTAGAACGGAAGTGGTTGTCAATCACGCGCGTTCATAGGTGAGAATGATGATGAGTGTCACGGATCATCACATTCATCAAAGTGTTGTGCAACGTATATCTTGGAATAAGAATAAAAGAGAATTGAATAGAAAGTAATAGTAATTGTATTGAAACTTGAGGTACAGCAGAGCTCCACACCCTTAATCTATGGTGTGCAGAAACTCCACCGTTGAAAATACATAAGTGAAAGGTTCAGGCATGGCCGAATGGCCAGCCCCCAAAACGTGATCACAGGATTCAAAATACAATCCAGGATCCAGGATGATAATATGATAGTAAAAAGTTCTGTTTATAATAAACTAGCTCCTAAGGTTTACATGAGCAAGTAATTGATGCATAAATCCACTTCCGGGGCCCACTTGGTGCATGCTTGGGCTGAGCTTGATCTATCCACGAGCTGAGGCTTCTCTTGGAGTTGAACTCCGAGTTATGACGTGTTTTGGGCGTTCAACTCCGGATCATGACGTTTTTCTGGCGTTTAACTTCAGACAGCAGCATGTACCTGGCGTTCAACGCCAAGTTACGTCGTCAATTTTCGAATAAAGTATGGACTATTATATATTGCTGGAAAGCTCTGGATGTCTACTTTCCAACGCCGTTGAGAGCGCTCCATTTGGAGTTCTGTAGCTCCAGAAAATCCATTTTGAGTGCAGGGAGGTCAGATTCCAACAGCATCAACAGTCCTTTTGTCAGCCTTTTTCAGAGTTTTGCTCAAGTCCCTCAATTTCAGCCAGAATTTACCTGAAATCACAGAAAAACACACAAACTCATAGTAAAGTCCAGAAATGTGAATTTAACATAAAAACTAATGAAAACATCCCTAAAAGTAGCTTGAACTTACTAAAAACTACCTAAAAACAATGCCAAAAAGCGTATAAATTATCCGCTCATCACAACACCAAACTTAAATTGTTGCTTGTCCCCAAGCAACTGAAAATCAAATAGGATAAAAAGAAGAGAATATACTATAAATTCCAGAATATCAATGAATATTAATTATAATTAGATGAGCGGGACTTGTAGCTTTTTGCTTCTGAACAGTTTTGGCATCTCACTTTTTCCTTTGAAGTTTAGAATGATTGGCTTCTTTAGGAACTTAGAATTTCGGATAGTGTTATTAACTTTCCTAGTTAAGCATGTTGATTCTTGAACACAGCTACTTATGAGTCTTGGCCGTGGCCCTAAGCACTTTGTTTTCCAGTATTACCACCGGATACATAAATGCCACAGACACATAACTGGGTGAACCTTTTCAGATTGTGACTCAGCTTTGCTAGAGTCCCCAGTTAGAGGCATCCAGAGCTCTTAAGCACACTCTTTTGCTTTGGATCACGACTTTAACCACTCAGTCTCAAGCTTTTCACTTGAACTTTCATGACACAAGCACATGGTTAGGGACAGCTTGGTTTAGCCGCTTAGACCTGGATTTTATTTCCATGGGCCCTCCTATCCATTGATGCTCAAAGCCTTGGATCCTTTTTTTTACCCTTGCCTTTTGGTTTTAAGGGCCATTGGCTTTTTCTGCTTGCTTTTTCTTTTTTTTTCTTTCTAATTTTTTTTTTCGCAAGCTTCTTCTTTTTCACCGCTTTTTCTTGCTTCAAGAATCAATTTCATGATTTTTCAGATCATCAATAACGTTTCTCTTTGTTCATCATTCTTTCAAGAGCCAACAATTTTAACACTCATAAACAACAATATCAAAAGACATATGCACTGTTCAATCATTCATTCAGAAAACAAAAAGTATTGTCACCACATCAATATAATTAAATTAAATTCAAGGATAAATTCGAAATTCATGTACTTCTTGTTCTTTTGAATTAAAACATTTTTCTTTTAAGAGAGGTGAAGGATTAATGGATTTTATTCATAGCTTTAAGGCATGGTTACATACTAATGATCATGAAATAAAGACACAAAACATAGATAAACACAACATTAAAAACCGAAAAATAGAAAGAAATAAGGAACAAGGAATGAATCCACCTTTAGTGGTGTCTTCTTCTTGAAGGACCAACAATGTCCTTAAGCTCTTCTATGTCCCTTCCTTGCCTTTGTTGCTCCTCCCTCAATTTCTCTTTGGTCTTCTCTTATTTCTTGGAGAATGATGGAGTGCTCATGATGTTCCACCCTTAATTGTTCAACATTGTGGCTCAAACCTTCTAAGGAAGTGTTGAGTTGTTCCCAATAGTTGTTTGGAGGAAAGTGCATCCCTTGAGGCATCTCAGGGATTTCTTGATGATGAGCTTCCTCATGCATCTCTTGAGAACCGTGAGGGGTCTCTCTTGCTTGCTCCATTCTCTTCTTGGTGATGGGCTTATCCTCATCAATGAGGATGTCTCCTTCTATGATAACTCCAGCTGAGTAACACAGATGGCAGATAAGGTGAGGAAAAGCTAGCCTTGCCATGGGTGAGGGCTTGTCGGCTATTTTGTAGATTTCATTGGAGATGACCTCATGAACTTCTACTTCCTCTCCAATCATGATGCCATGAATCATGATGGCCCGATCCACAGTAACTTCAGATCGGTTGCTAGTAGGAATGATGGAGCGTTGAATGAACTCCAACCATCCTCTAGCTATAGGCTTGAGGTCCAGTCTTCTTAGTTGGACTGGCTTGCCTTTGGAGTCTCTCTTCCATTGAGCTCCTTCCACACAAATGTCCATAAGGACTTGGTCCAACCTTTGATCAAAGTTGACCCTTCTAGTGTAGGGGCATTCATCTCCTTGCATCATGGGCAAGTGGAATGCCAACCTCACATTTTTCGGACTAAAATCCAAGTATTTCCCCCGAACCATTGTGAGATAATTCTTTGGACTCGGGTTCATACCTTGATCATGGTTCCTAGTGATCCATGCATTGGCATAGAACTCTTGAACCATTAAGATTCCGAGTTGTTGCATGGGGTTGGTTAGGACTTCCCAACCTCTTCTTCGGACTTCATGTCGGATCTCCGGATACTCATTTTTCTTGAGCTTGAAAGGGACCTCAGGGATCACTTTCTTCTTTGCCACAACATCATAAAAGTGGTCTTGATGGCTCTTGGAGATGAATCTTTCCATCTCCCATGACTCGGAGGTGGAAGCTTTTGTCTTCCCTTTTCCTTTTCTAGAGGATACTCCGGCCTTAGGTGCCATGGATGGTAATGGAAAAACAAAAAGCTTATGCTTTTACCACACCAAACTTAAAATATTGCTCGCCCTCGAGCAAGAGAAGAAAGAAGAGAAGAAGAAGAAGAAGAAGAAGAAAAATAGTAGAGAGGGAGAGAGGTGGTTTCGGCTAAGTGGGAGAAGAGGGGTGTGTGTTGTGTGAAAAATGAAGTAGAATGGAAGGGTATTTATAGGGAGAGGGGGTAGTGTGTATTCGGCCATTTAGGGTGGGAATGGGTGGGAAAATGGTTTTGAATTTTTGAAGGTAGGTGGGTGTTCATACCCTGGGTCAAAGCTGTCCGACCCGGGATGTTTAGCAAGCCGACCGACCTCTTCAGGCCAAATGCCCGACCTCTTCAGGCCAAATGCCCGACCTCTTCTCAAAGAGCTCGGCCAAATATCCGACCTCTTCTTAAAGAGCTCGGCCAATATCCGACCTCTTCTTAAAGAGCTCGGCCAATATCCGACCTCTTCTCAAAGAGCTCGGCCAACTCGCCAAAGGAGCCCAAAGCAGGCCCAAAACGAAGGAACATAGCCCAATCTAAAGGCGGCTAAAGCCCAGAAAGATAAAGGCGGTTCCCTTGAAGATAAGATGACCTCACTTAAAGATAAGATAAGATAACTAACTTATCCTATCCACAGGAGGCCACATCTCACCATTATAAATACACTGGAGCACCCAGGTATAACTCATACTCTGATTCCACATAAAACCTGTTTAATACCCATGCTAACTTAAGCATCGGAGTCTCTTGCAGGTACCCCCCACCCTCCGGTGACGAAGGATCAGCAGTGCAACCAGTCCAACAAGTCGGACGCAACAGCTCCGACCAGTACAGAAGATCTCGTCCGAGATCGACCTACAGTTTCAGGTAACCCTCGGAACATTGGCGCCGTTGCCGGGGAACCTGGAAGTCATCCCATCACCATGGCGGACAACCATGACAACGACCACGATTCAGATCTAGAAGATAGAATGCCGCACAAGAATGCGGACACTACACCAAAAGATACTCTGCAACCTAACAAAAACAACGATTCACCAACTGTGGGATCCATGAAGGCACTTCAAGATCGCTTAAAGCAACTCGAAAAAGAGGCGGAGCATCAACAAGAAGCTGAGAGGATCTAGAAAGAGAGGTAAGGCGACATCGAGAGCTAGAGAACAAGCTCCTAAAGCTTGAGGCTGATCTCAAAGCCAAGCATGCCCCAAGTCTATTAGGAATCAAACAAGGAGATCGGAAAAGTCTCCACAGCTACATGGAAAGATTCAACAAAGCATGCCTTGACATACAAAGTCTTCCAACAGAAGCGGCCATCATAGAACTCATCAATGGCCTAAGAGAAGGACCTTTCAGCCACTCAATATCCAAGAAGCACCCAACATCCCTGAACGAGATACAGGAACGGGCAGAGAAATACATCAACATGGAGGAAAACTCTCGACTAGGAGAGACCTCAAAAACCGAATTCTCCTAACCCACCACGGGAAAGGGATAAAGAGTCCAAGAAAAGAGAAGATCAATCGGAGAAGATCCCACCCCCTCGCCCAATCAAAAGCAAAAAGGAGAAAGAGGTCGGACAAGTTGAAGGTCCACCTCACACTGAAGATGTCGGGCGAGTTTAAGCTCCACCTCACACCAAAGAGGTCGGACAAGTTGAAGGTCCACCTCACACCGAAGATGTCGGGCGAATTGAAGCTCCACCTCACACCAAAGAGGTCGGACAAGTTGAAGGTCCACCTCACACTGAAGATGTCGGGCGAATTGAAGGTCCACCTCACACCAAAGAGGTCGGACAAGTTGAAGGTCCACCTCACAACCAAGAGATCGGACGAGTTGAAGGTCCACCTCATACCAAAGAGGTCGAACGAGTTTAAGCTCCACCTCACACCAAAGAGGTCGGACAAGTTGAAGGTCCACCTCACACCGAAGATGTCGGGCGAATTGAAGGTCCACCTCACAACCAAGAGGTCGGACGAGTTGAAGGTCCACCACATACCAAAGAGGTCGAACGAGTTAAACATCTACCTCACACCAAAGAGGTCGGACGAGTTGAACGTCCACCTCACACCAAGGAGGTCGGACGAGTTGAAAAGGACAACGGAGTACGAACAAGCCTTCCGAGATTTCAAAATTCTTGGGGCAACCACCCATCCTTTCCAGACCACGGGAAAGTGAAGAACTCATTACACCTCGCAGTGGGAAGTCAGGCAATAGCCTCAGCACTAGTCAGAGAAGATGAAAGTGGGCAACAACCCGTCTACTTCATCAGCAAAGCTCTACAAGGGACCGAACTAAACCATCAACAGATAGAAAAAGTTTGCCTACACCCTCATACTCACCTCTCGATGACTCCACCCATACTCTCAAGCTCACACTATCAGAGTTCGGACCAACCAGCCCGTAAAAGGCATCCTACAGAAAACAAACTTAGCCGGAAGAATCCTACAGAGGATAGCTCAGATAATTTGGGGGACCCTGGACAAAACCAGAGAACATCTCGGGCAATTCGGGGGACCCTGGACAAAAATAGAAAACAGCTCGGACAAATTCAGGGATATGAGGTCTGACACATACCTCGGGAGCAGAACGCCCGAGCTGATGCACTTTCAAAACCAGCCAGCACCAACAGCTCGGACAATTCAGGGATATGAGGTCCAAACACATACCTCGGGAGCAGAACGCCCGAGCTGATGCATTTTTTAGCCAACACCAAACCAGGGGGCAATAACAGAAGCCTCATCCAGGCTACATTACAAAGACCACAACAAAGTCAATCTTGAAGGCGGTATAAGGGATGTACTCAGGGTCATCCAGCCAAATCAGGAATGCCGTCCGGGATCTTAATATATATCTCAAAGACATAGGTCAACTATGGGGTTACTACCAAACAACTCGGGCAAATAAGGAAACAACTCGGACAAAAACAGCAAAACATCAAGTGACAGACGTGGCAGTAAAAGGGAAACCCCAGGATTCACACAAAAGTCCAGGGGCACCCTTTGAGGCAACAACAGAGTAAAAACCCAAATACAAAGTCAAAGCTTTACATCAAAAAGTATGCCAACTTCCACATCGCCCCACCAGAGGAGCTCATTAGTGCAACATCACCTTGGCCATTCGCAAAGAGGGGACTCGACCTCCTCGGACTATTTCCCCAAGGATCGGGACAAGTCAAGTTCCTCATTGTAGAGGTGGATTACTTCACAAAATGGATTGAGGCAGAGCCCCTAGTTAATGCCACTGTTCAAAGAAGAAATTCTTATACAGAAACATTATTAAAAGCACCAATTCACATCCGTAGAACACCCACAGGATAGTGGACAAGCAGAAGCTGCCAAACAAAGTCATACTAGCTGGGTTAAAACGACACAAAAGGAGCTTGGGCTGAAAAGCTCCCACAAATCCAAAATGATATCGGAACAACTCGACTTAGAGAAGGAAAGCTAGCATCCAACAAGAAAGGACCATACCAAGTTGTTTAGAAGAACTGGGGAAAGGTTGCTACAGACTGTCCGAACTCGAAGGGCAAGAGCTACCAAGGTCATGGCATGCCTGCAAACTAAAAAGGGCGCCAGGCCGAGATCCAAAAAGATTGCCCGACCTAGAAAGGTAAGTACTAACATATACACACTCTTATCTTTATATTATTGTTCAAAAGATTGCAGATTCCCTAAAAAAGTTTCCTACCAAGACGCCCGACTACGGCAGGTCGGCAAGGTGAAACACCAAAATCATCGCCCGATCACGACAAAGTCGGCAAGATGAAAACCAAACTCATCGTCCGATTACAAAGCGACAAGTCGGCAAGGTGAAAACCAACTTCACCGCCCGACCACGATGAAAACCGAATTCATCATTCGATTTCGACAAGGTCGGCGAGGTGAAACACCAAAATCATCGCCCGATCACGACAAAATCGGCAAAGATGAACCTACAATAATAAAGTTATAGAAGTAATCCCTGAAAGAGATCTGACAAAGGTCCAAGAAAGAGGATTACGAAATAACTTAGAAGAGATCGACATGACGAAGTCGGTCTCCTACAATAATAAAGTTATAGAAGTAATCCCTGAAAGAGATCTGACAAAGGTCCAAGAAAGAGGATTACGAAATAACTTAGAAGAGATCGACATGACGAAGTCGGTCTCCTACAATAATAAAGTTATAGAAGTAATCCCTGAAAGAGACCTAACAAAGGTCCAAGAAAGAGGGTTACGAAATAACTTAGAAGAGATCGACATAAAGAAGTCGGTCTCCTACAACGGACAAGTTATAAAAGTAATCCCTGAAAGAGATCTGACAAAGGTCCAAGAAAGAGGATTACGAAATAACTTAGAAGAGATCGACATGACGAAGTCGGTCTCCTACAATAATAAAGTTATAGAAGTAATCCCTGAAAGAGATCTGACAAAGGTCCAAGAAAGAGGATTACGAAATAACTTAGAAGAGATCGACATGACGAAGTCGGTCTCCTACAATAATAAAGTTATAGAAGTAATCCCTGAAAGAGATCTGACAAAGGTCCAAGAAAGAGGATTACGAAATAACTTAGAAGAGATCAACATGACGAAGTCGGTCTCCTACAATAATAAAGTTATAGAAGTAATCCCTGAAAGAGATCTGACAAAGGTCCAAGAAAGAGGATTACGAAATAACTTAGAAGAGATCGACATGACGAAGTCGGTCTCCTACAATAATAAAGTTATAGAAGTAATCCCTGAAAGAGACCTGACAAAGGTCCAAGAAAGAGGGTTACGAAATAACTTAGAAGAGATCGACATAAAGAAGTCGGTCTCCTACAACGGACAAGTTATAAAAGTAATCCCTGAAAGAGATCTGACAAAGGTCCAAGAAAGAGGATTACAAAAATAACTTGGAGAAGGGACTGACATAAAGAAGTCGTCCCATAAACAAAAAGTTATAAAAAGTAATCCCTGAAAGAGACCTAACAGAGGTCCAATAAAGAGGATTACTAGAAATAACTTAGAAGCGACCGACATGAAGAAGTCGGCCCAAAGCTACAGCTTGGAACAACAAAAAATGTGTGCTAAAAAATACGAAGTCTTGGAAAAAGACACTTCTTAAAAGGCAAAAGCACAAATCAAAGACGGAGCTAAAAAGTCATCCAAAACAAACCATAAAGAGGTTCCCCATCGGAACACTACCTAAAAAAGTTGTTGGATTATGACTAAAAAGCCCGAACAGCAAAGACAAACAAGTCGGAAGAAGGCTGAAGAGTCCCCTCAACAAAGTAAAAAGGGGCAATATCAGACTCGCACAAAAGAGAAACTATTCAAAGACCGACCAAAGTCAGGACGCTTGAGCACGACTTCCCCAAAGAGATCGAAACTCTGAAAGCACGGTCTCACGGAAAAGTCCGAACTCAAGCAGGGGCAAAGTAATACAGGTCGACGTCAGTAAAGAAGAGGTGCAAGCATGATCTCAAAAAAGAACAAAGCCATAAAGGTTCGAAAACAACCTAAGGCTCAAATGTGCTCAGCCAAAAAGGATACAACTCCACTCAAAGAAGGCACAATCTCAAACAGGGCTACGAACGTCATCCGAGACTATCTACATAAAGAACACTAAAAAAGTCATTGGAGAAATCACTAAAAGTCCGGATATCAAGCCGCAAGGACAACTTCGCCAAAGCAGAGGGTTGTCGACACAAACTTAAAGCAAGGCGTGATCCAGAAAGCAAAGGTAGAAAACCCACGCTACCACTCAAAAGAGGTTGGACTGTGAAGAACCAAACCTCTAGAAAATCTACAAAGATTGCAAAGCAATGAAGAAACAAGCCAGACAGATGCTTGAGCACGATTTCCAAAGAGATTGAAGCTCTGAAAAAGCATGATCTCATGGAAAGGATCAAACTCAAGCAGGGGCACTGTTCATACCCTGGGTCAAAGCTGTCCGACCCGGGATGTTTAGCAAGCCGACCGACCTCTTCAGGCCAAATGCCCGACCTCTTCAGGCCAAATGCCCGACCTCTTCTCAAAGAGCTCGGCCAAATATCCGACCTCTTCTTAAAGAGCTCGGCCAATATCCGACCTCTTCTTAAAGAGCTCGGCCAATATCCGACCTCTTCTCAAAGAGCTCGGCCAACTCGCCAAAGGAGCCCAAAGCAGGCCCAAAACGAAGGAACATAGCCCAATCTAAAGGCGGCTAAAGCCCAGAAAGATAAAGGCGGTTCCCTTGAAGATAAGATGACCTCACTTAAAGATAAGATAAGATAACTAACTTATCCTATCCACAGGAGGCCACATCTCACCATTATAAATACACTGGAGCACCCAGGTATAACTCATACTCTGATTCCACATAAAACCTGTTTAATACCCATGCTAACTTAAGCATCGGAGTCTCTTGCAGGTACCCCCCACCCTCCGGTGACGAAGGATCAGCAGTGCAACCAGTCCAACAAGTCGGACGCAACAGCTCCGACCAGTACAGAAGATCTCGTCCGAGATCGACCTACAGTTTCAGGTAACCCTCGGAACAGTGGGGTTTATGGGGAAGAGTGGATGGATGTGAGTGGTGAGGGGGCTGATTGGGAAGAGGAATTGAGGTGATTGGTGAAAGTTGTTGGGAAGTGTGACATGGGGATTAGGAGAGTGTAATTAGGATTAGGAGGTAAGGTGGGAATATGGTAGGTGGGGATCCTGTGGGGTCCACAGATCCTGAGGTGATCCTGTGGGGTCCACAGATCTTGAGGTGTCAAGGAATTCCATCCCTGCACCAAATAGGCATGTAAATTGCCTTTGCACACCATTCTGGCGTTTAAACGCCGTATGGTGCACATTCTGGGCGTTCAACGCCCATGTAAAGCATGTTTCTGGCGTTCAGCGCCAGCTTTTCTTCTCTGGGCACATTCCTGGCGTTCAGTGCCAGAATGTTGCATGTTTCTGGCGTTCAGCGCCAGAATGATGCTCTGTTCTGGCATTGAACGCCAGCCAGATGCATCTTACTGGCGTTGAACGCCAGCCTGTGCGTCCTCCAGGGTGTGAATTTTTTTCTTCTGCTGTTTTTGATTCTGTTTTTAATTTTTATGATTTTTTCATGACTCCTCATGATCATGTACCTAATAAAACACAAAATAACAATAAAATAGAATAAAATTAGATAAATAAAATTGGGTTGCCTCCCAACAAGCGCTTTTTTAATGTCAATAGCTTGACAGTGGCTCTCATGGAGCCACAAGGTGATCAGGTCGATGTTGTATAGTTGCCAACACCAAACTTAGAGTTTGGATATGGGATCTTAACACCAAACTTAGAGTTTGGTTGTGGCCTCACAACACCAAATTTAGAGTTTGATTGTGTGGGCTCTTCTTGACTCTGAACTGAGAGAAGCTCTTCATGCTTACTCTCTTTTGTTACAGAGGGATGGCCATGTGCCTTGAACACAAGGTAGTCCCCATTCAATTGAAGGACTAATTCACCTCTGTTGACATCTATCACAGCTCCTGCTGTGGCTAGGAAAGGTCTTCCAAGGATGATGCAATCATCCTCTTCTTTCCTAGTGTCTAAGATTATGAAATCAGCAGGGATGTAAAGGCCTTCAACCTTTACTAACACGTCCTCTACTATTCCATAGGCTTGTCTCAATGACTTGTCTGCCAGTTGTAATGAGAACAAGGCAGGTTGTACCTCAATGATCCCCATCTTCTCCATTAGAGAGAGTGGCATAAGATTTATCCCTGACCCCAGATCACACAGAGCTTTTTCAAAGATCATGGTGCCTATGGTACAGGGTATTAAGAACTTGCTAGGATCTTGTTTCTTTTGAGGTAGAATTTTCTGAATCTAAGTATCCAGTTCATTAATGAGCAAGGGAGGTTCACTTTCCCAAGTCTTATTACCAAATAACTTGGCATTCAGCTTCATGATAGCTCCTAAGTATTGAGCAACTTGCTCTCCAGTTACATCTTCATCCTCTTCAGAGGAAGAATAGTCTTCAGAGCTCATAAATGGCAGAAGGAGATTTAATGGAATCTCTATGGTCTCTTTATGAGCCTCAGATTCCTTTGGATCCTTAATAGGAAACTCCTTCTTGCTTGAGGGACGTCCCAGGAGGTCTTCCTCACTAGGATTTTCGTCCTCCTCCTCCCTTGTGCATTCGGCCATATTGACTATGTCAATGGCTTTGTACTCTCCTTTTGGATTCTCTTCTGTATTGCTTGGGAGAATACTGGGAGGAGTTTCAATGACTTTCTTACTCAGCTGGCCCACTTGTGCCTCCAGATTTCTGATGGAGGATCTTGTTTCAGTCATGAAACTGAAAGTGGCCTTTGACAGATCAGAGACTATATTGGCTAAATTAGAGGTGTTTTGTTCAGAATTCTCTGTCTGTTGCTAAGAAGATGATGGATATGGCTTACTATTGTTCAGCCTGTTGCGTCCACCATTGTTAAAGCCTTATTGAGGCTTTTGTTGATCCTTCCATGAGAAATTTGGATGATTTCTCCATGATGAGTTATAGGTGTTTCCATAAGGTTCACCTATGTAATTAACCTCTGCCATGGCAGGGTTCTCAGGATCATAAGCTTCTTCAGAAGCTACCTCTCTAGTACTGTTGGATGCATGTTGCCATCCATTCAGATTTTGAGAGATCATGTTAACCTGTTGAGTCAACACTTTGTTCTGAGCCAATATGGCATTCAGAGTATCAATTTCAAGAACTCCTTTCTTCTGAGGTATCCCATTGTTCACGGAATTCCTCTCAGAAGTGTACATGAATTGGTTGTTTGCAACCATGTCAATGAGTTCTTGAGCCTCTTCAGGCGTTTTCTTCAGGTGAATAGATCCACCTGCAGAATGGTCCAATGACATTTTTGAAAATTCAGAGAAACTATAATAGAATATATCTAATATGGTCCATTCTGAAAACATGTCAGATGGACATCTTTTGGTCAGCTGCTTGTATCTTTCCCAAGCTTCATAGAGGGATTCACCATCTTTTTGTTTGAAGGTTTGAACATCCACTTTCAGCTTGCTCAGCTTTTGAGGAGGAAAGAATTTATCCAAGAAGGCAGTGACCAGCTTATCCCATGAGTCCAGGCTATCCTTGGGTTGTGAATCCAACCATATTCTAGCTCTGTCTCTTACAGCAAAAGGGAAAAGCATGAGTCTGTAGACTTCAGGATCAACTCCATTCGTCTTTACAGTCTCACAGATCTGCAAGAACTCAGTTAAAAACTGATAAGGATCTTCAGATGGAAGTCCATAAAACTTGCAGTTTTGTTGCATTAAGGCAACTAGCTGAGGTTTCAGCTCAAAGTTGTTGGCTCCAATGGCAGGAATGGAGATGCTTCTTCCATCAAACTTGGACGTTGGCTTTGTGAAGTCACCAAGCATTCTCCTTGCATTATTATTATTTTCGGCTGCCATCTCCTTCTCTTGTTCGAAAATTTCTGAAAGGTTGTTTCTGGATTGTTGTAATTTAGCTTCTCTTAATTTTCTCTTCAAAGTCCTTTCAGGTTCTGGATCAATTTCAACAAGAGTGCCTTTATCCCTGTTCCTGCTCATATGAAAGAGAAGAAAACAAGAAAAGAAAGAGGAATCCTCTATGTCACAGTATAGAGATTCCTTTATGTTAGTAGAAAAAGAAGGGAGTAGAAGAATGAAGAAGAATTCGGATTTTTAGATGAAGAGAGGTGAAGAGAAGTGTTAGTAAACAAATAATTAAATAGAATAAGTGAGAAGGGATAGAAAATTCGAAAATAATTTTAAAAAGGGGTTAGTAATTTTCAAAAATTAGAGATAAGATGTGATTAAAATTAAAACATGAAACAATTAGTTAATTAAAAAGAATTTTTGAAAAAGGGGTGAGATATTTTCGAAAATTAGAGAGGGAAAAGTAGTTAGGTGGTTTTGAAAAAGATAAGAAACAAACAAAAAGTCAAATAGTTAGTTGAAAAAGATTTTAAAATCAAATTTGAAAAAGATAAGAAGATAAGATGTTAGATAAGATATTTTGAGATCAAATTTTGAAAAAGATAAAATTTTGAAAAGGATAAGATAAAAAGATAAGATAAAAATTTTAAGAAAAAGATATTTTGAAAAAGATTTAATTTTTTTTTAAAATGACTTAACTAACAAGAAACTACAAGATAGGATTCTAGAATTTAAAGATTGAACCTTTCTTAACAAGAAAGTAACAAACTTCAAATTTTTGAATCAATCACATTAATTGTTAGTGTATTTTCGAAAATATGATATAAAAGATAAGAAAAAGATTTTGAAAAAAATAATTTTTAAATTTTCGAAAATAAGAAAAAAAATGGAAAAGATATGATTTTTGAAAAAGATTTTGAAAAGATAAGATTTTTAAAAGTGA
Source organism: Arachis stenosperma (assembly GCF_014773155.1). NCBI lineage: Eukaryota > Viridiplantae > Streptophyta > Magnoliopsida > Fabales > Fabaceae > Arachis > Arachis stenosperma. Next base: position 68,496,139 of record NC_080379.1, read on the forward strand.
AAATTTGACTTGACTTGTAAGAAACAACTAATTTTGAAAAATTTTGACTAAGTCAATTCAAATTTTCGAAAATTATGAGAAAAATAAGGAAAAGATATTTTTTTTATTTTTGAATTTTTAATTATGAGAGAGAAAAACAACAAAAATACTCAATGCATGAAATTTTTAGATCAAAACAATGAATGCATGCAAGAATGCTATGAATGTCAAGATGAACACCAAGAACACTTTGAAGATCATGATGAACACCAAGAACATAATTTTGAAAAATCTTTTATGCAAAGAAAACATGCAAGACACCAAACTTAGAAATCTTTAATGCATGGACTCTAACAAATGAAAAATGCATATGAAAAATAACAAACAACACAAAACAAGAAAACATCAAGATCAAACAAGAGGACTTATCAAGAACAACTTGAAGATCATGAAGAACACTATGAATGCATGGGATTTTCGAAAAATGCAAGAAAAATTTTTAAAGCATGCAATTGACACCAAACTTAAAAATTGACTCAAGACTCAAACAAGAGACACAAAATATTTTTGATTTTTATGATTTTCTAATTTTTTTTGGATTTTTATTAATTTTTTTTCGAAAACAAAGTTTAGAAAAACGAAAAATAAAAGAAAAATTTTGAAAAAGATTTTTGAAAAGAAAATTACCTAATCTGAGCAACAAGATGAACCGTCAGTTGTCCATACTCGAACAATCCCCGGCAACGGCGCCAAAAACTTGGTGGACGAAATTGTGATCCATATTCTTTGTATTTGTATGAAATCATTATTATGGCACCGGTTGAATTCACAACTCCGTTCAACTAACCAGCAAGTGTACTGGGTCGTCCAAGTAATAAACCTTACGTGAGTAAGGGTCGATCCCACAGAGATTGTTGGTATGAAGCAAGCTATGGTCACCTTGTAAATCTCAGTTAGGCAGATTAAATTGGTTTATGATTTCGAAAATTAATAATAAAAAGAAAATAAAAAGGATATAAATACTTATGTAAATCAATAGTGGAAATTTCAGATAGGTGTATGGAGATGCTGTGTTTCTCTTGAAACTCTACTTCACTACTCGCTCTTCCTTCAATTCTTCTTACTCCTTTCCATGGCAAGCTGTATGTAGGGCATCACTATCATCAATGGCTACTTTTAATCCTCTCGGGAAAATGGTCCTATGCGCTGTCACTGCACGGCTAATCGTCTGGAGGCATCACCCTTGGTTGATAGCTACATCCCATCCTCTCAGTGAAAATGGTCCAAATGCTCTGTCACAGCACGGCTAATGTAACGACCCAACTTCTAGAACGTCATGATCGTACCAAAAGTAAGGCGTTACCAACCTGCTTTCCTTTATTAACTATTTACTATTGAGCCTCTAGTTCGATATCGCGATTCAATTTTAGTAAAAATACCAGAAATTTTTGTTTTTGATAATTAAAATCATATAGCAAACATCACCAAGTAATAATAATCACATAATTACTAATAAAATATCTGTCATACAAAAGATTTCCAATAAAACTTAGATACAAATCCTATCCCTCTGTGTAAAATAAAAAAAATCTAAAGCTACAAAAGCGAGGGAATTCTATGAAAGCAAATTAACTCATACATTTAACTCATAAATAAATTTTATAATCGCCCGCAACTTCAAACTGTATCTTCGAACCTGTGTCACTGAAAGGGTGGAAGAATTTTGGGGTGAGAACAAACCACACGTTCTCAGTAGGGAATGGGAATGCCGTAAAAGTAATGATTAACATGCAAATAATTAACATACTCAAGGAACTATATTTTTATCAAACCTTTTTGAAAATACTATTCTTGGTTTTACTTTAACTAACTATTTACCTCTTTCAAAAATCTAAGCTCAAAACATTCCAAAATATAAAGCTAGTCACTTTAAAACATTTTCAACCACATAATTAATTTTCAATCACAACGTCAATTCTTACTCATCATCATACATTCACCAACTAATAGCACTAACAAAAGATTCAATTCAGCATACAAACAAGTCACAGCAAGGCAAACAGCTCAATCACAGGGAAGTACAATGAGCAAATCCAATCAAATGCAAATGCACACACAAGGATGATGCATGTCTAGCCCTAGTGCAGGTAATGAGCTCATCTGTCGGTTACATACCCGCTCCCGACGTCACCCAGCAACCTCTGGCTGGATAAGGCTTTCCTATTGGCTATACCCCTGTGTACAGGAAATAACCCCTCTGCCATCACAGGGTCCACTGCACGCAGGAAATAACACATCTGCCACTGCAGGGATGTATGCCGACACACCTTCTGTATACAGGAAATAACCCCTCTGCCACTACAGAAATGGAACAGGTGGTCACGGTACTTCTGTAGCAGGAAATAACCCCTCTGCCTTACAGAATTAAAATATGGATCTGTACCGCAGGAAAGCGTTCTCAGTGGTCGCACCACCATCTATCTGACTGCCTTCATGCAGCAGATCATCACACAAATATCTCAGGAGTTGCCATAACGCAACAAATGAATATACACAATAACATAGCGATCTTCAGTCCGTGGGTCATACCCGAGATCAATACACAGCAAACAATGATCTTCAGTTCGTGGGTTATACCCGAGATCAACATACAACAATTCATGGGTTATTCCCGTAATCAGTGATTATCAGTTCGTGGGTTTTTCCCGCATATAAAACAAATAACAATTTATGGGTTTCCCCGAGATCAATGATCATTCAGTTCGTGGGTACTTCCCGAATTTAACCAATTATCAGTTATGGGTTCCCCCGTAGTTAAACAACTAACAGTTCGTGGGGTTTTCCCGCCTTTTATCACTTTTCATTATCCTTTTCTCAATCTCAACAATCCACAAATCAATCTTCATTCTCTCTTTCCCTTTGAAACCTTAATACATCTTAAACCTTTCTTAACTTTCTCAAATAAAACTTCAGATTTTATAAAATTTCGGCAGCACCTCCCCTAAAACTCGGACTTAGCCACCCTTACGGGTTCCCTCTTTCTCAACAAATCTCCCCCTTTCCTCAACAATTACCAAATAAGAGGTTCTCAAATCAGTCAGAAAATTCACAATTTACAATAGCCAACAGTTCAGTCATAACCCACAATTCCCACATAACCCATCAATTCAACTTTCACCTCATCAATTCGTAACTAACTTTCATTTATCATAGGATTCTTTCAAAATTAAACTCAATAAACTAGTATTCCAAGAAACTTGGTGTTGAGGTAATTTGGTCACAATAAAAACTTGTACCATCTCTCTTAAAATTCTGTTATTGTTTCCTAAGAAAATGCAGAAAAACAGCAGCAAGTAGTAAGTTTGATAAATTCCTTAAAAATCCAGTTTTCACCCAATGCCTTTCAAAATTCACGATCTCAAACAAGCCTCTTTTAGCTTTTTATTGAATCAAATTCCAGATTAATACCATGTCATATGAAAAAGTTATGAAGTGAGAAACACAGCCAGGCCTTTTAGAATTTGGTTTCCAAAATCCAGTGAGTTATCCATACTCTTTTCAACATATCTACTTGGTTAAATAGGATATTGACATGAAATTTAAAATGAAGATTGTGGACACAGGAAGCTTGAAAATGCCGTTGGTTTCAGCTCAAATACTTACCAGAATTGAAAGTTAAGTGAGTTGGAAGTTGGTGCTTCTGCAGTAAAGAAACAGAATTTTCTGCAGAAACCATCAATCTTCAAAAATTCATTTCTCCCAAAATACTCATCAATAAATTCTGAATTTTTTATGAGATGCTCAAAACACAGTAAAGTTTCATGCAAAAATAGTTTCATTCAAGTATATGACCTGGGATGCTCCCAGAAATTGATTCTTTCTACTGTCATGTATGCAGAAATTCTGCCTTAAGCATTTTCAACAACCTTATTTATCAAAAACCACATTTGAACTTATAACCCTTCCAAAATCACACGTTTAACCTCTTTCCAGTTATTCAAAATTGTCTTCATTTCCAACACAGCCCAGGAACCCAGAATCAGTAATTCACACGATGTCAAGTACTTAAGCATCATCAAACCTTTTCTTTTCTACACTATGCCAAGCATAATTTTCCATATACACTCATCATCATTCAAACACACAATAACTCATCAATTCACACTAGCAAGCTCAGCAACAAAAGTAACACCATTTATTCTATCCCTTACAACATTCAGTACGCACAATCATCAAATCAATCACTTACAACAGTGAAACCGGCCACAATCACAGCCAAGTCAGAATCAATAAATCATGACACAGAGAATTAGTCTAACCATTACAAAATTATTTAGATACTCTTAAAATTTACTATATTATTTCAGAAAATCACAGGTTCTCAAAACAGTTTAATCTCTTAGTCCCAATCCTTCAATAACCACCAAAACCAATCTCAACTAGTTACAAGTAAACTTCACAGCCATTCCCATTCATCAAATATCCCCTTCAACATCAAACAAGTCAATAATTCACTCAAAATCAGAATCTCAACCAAATCATCGCAGAATCAATAATTCAGTCACATTTCACAACCGCATCTAATTTCAATTATAATTCAAAGTAATCACAGCCACATTTAATTCAAATCATAACTCAGAAAAATCACAATAGCTAACCATTCTCAAACACATTTCAAGTCATTCTTATCAATTAAGAAATTCTTAACTATTATTAACCATTTGCACTTATCCAATAACTTTGTAGGCATTCTAAATTAAAAACGTTAAATCCCCTACCTCGACTAGCCGAAATTCGATAATCAAACGCAACAAAGCCTTCTTTTATTTTTAATTCACAGTGGTAACAGCAACCTTGAGCCGAACTAACAGCAGCGGCATTTCTGATCACTTCTCAGCAGCAGCAGTGGCGTGAACTAATCAATTCAGAACCAGAATAGCACTCTTGACAAGCACCAACGACCTTGGTGGCAACTGCGGCGGTGCAGAGTACTCACAGTGATAATTTTGTTTAATACAAACAGTCTCAATGACAGGCTTCACAGTGGAGACAAATTGGGCAACAAGGAAGAATCAAAAACAGGGTGAGGCTTACCAAAATAGTAGTGGTTCTAATGGTGGTTTCCTGGGCAGCTCGAATGTTGTTTCTCGGTGGCAGAGGACTCCGGTAACTCGCAGAATTCAGAGGTAGAGGCAGAACAGGGGATAAAGATGAGTAGTGACAAGGATGAATTGCTTCAGAAATCAGAACAGTATCCTCAGAAAGCTCTAACAACCTTCTCAGCGATAGCTACGGCAGTGCGGTGATTCGGCGACTTCCACTGGCGGTGGCTCGGACGGCAGCGGCGACGGCAACCACTACGACAGCGTTCACAGCTCCTTCTCCCTCATCTCAGTCTTCCTCGAGGACGGGACGGCCTCCAAGGTTGCGGCAGGAAGATCGAGGACGTTCGGTCTCTACAGCGACGGCGGTGAGACGCCGGTGATGGCGACGAAGGCGGCTGGCTCCAGCGATAGTGACAGGTCATGATGAGGACAACGATGGCGACGGCGGCTTTCCTCTGCGGCGAGCTCGCAGCAGACGCGACGCCACTCTCCTCTGTTTCTCTCTTCCTTCTCGGTGTGGGTGGAGGGCATGACGGCGAGCAAAACACGGCCGGATGTGAGGGAGTGCGGTGGCGGCGTGGCTCCTCCCTCTTCTTCGATTCTGATCTCTCTCATTTCCCTCTCCGTTTGTACGTTTCTTTCTTTGTTTTGTGGGTGTATTGTTTTAGGAAGAAAGGGGTTATGGTGCAGCTGAAGGGAAAAGAAAATGGGTAGGTTAGGGTTTCTGATAAGGAACCTAGGGTTTTCAATTTGGGAAATTAGGGTTTTTGAGTTTGATTTGGGAATTAGGGTTAGAAATTAGGGATTTTATAAAGTAATATGGATAGATATGAATAGATATTTTGATAAAATTAAAGGGTAGAATAATTTTAAAATCACATATGCTCTATTAAAAATATTTAGGAACATCATTTATCAACATATTTCTAAGCTCAATCAATTATTTCTAATTTATATTTTAAAATGAACAAGTTAATTATATTTTGTAAAGTACAATTTAAATTCAAATATCAATTTTCTAGATTAAATCATACAAATCTCTATTAGTTTTCTATCTCTGAAACTTTAATTTCAATTTATAAAATAACCAATTATAATAAAAATTGTACATAAATATTAATTGACTTAAACTTAAAGTATTTATAAATATCAATCTAATCATTTCTAATAAAATAATTTCTAGGAGTTCAAATTAATAACATAATTCATTCAAAATAGAACTTATTTAAATTAAATTATACAATTCTTTCTTATTTTTCATTTATCGAAATTATAATTTCAATTATACCAAATATCTAACAAAGATTATATAAAAATTCTAATTAATTTAAACTCCAATTACGATGAAACTCCATTTAATTACCTTTAGTAAAATAATTTTCTTAAAATAAATCACAAATAACTAATTATTTGATTTTCAAAAACTAGGGTTGTTACAGCTAATCATCTGTCGGTTCTCAATCAGGTTGGAATAGAATCCATTGATTCTTTTGCGTTTGTCACTAACGCCCAGCCTTCAGGAGTTTGAAGCTCATCACAGTCATTCAATACCGGAATCCTACTCGGAATACCACAGACAAGGTTAGACTTTCCGGATTCCCAGGATCCTACTCGGAATACCACAGACAAGGTTAGACTTTTCGGATCCTCATGAATGCCGCCATCTATCTAGCTTATACCACGAAGATTCTGTTGGGGAATCTAAGAGATATGCGCCCGGCCTAAGGTAGAACGGAAGTGGTTGTCAATCACGCGCGTTCATAGGTGAGAATGATGATGAGTGTCACGGATCATCACATTCATCAAAGTGTTGTGCAACGTATATCTTGGAATAAGAATAAAAGAGAATTGAATAGAAAGTAATAGTAATTGTATTGAAACTTGAGGTACAGCAGAGCTCCACACCCTTAATCTATGGTGTGCAGAAACTCCACCGTTGAAAATACATAGGTGAAAGGTTCAGGCATGGCCGAATGGCCAGCCCCCAAAACGTGATCACAGGATTCAAAATACAGTCCAGGATCCAGGATGATAATATGATAGTAAAAAGTTCTATTTATAATAAACTAGCTCCTAGGGTTTACATGAGTAAGTAATTGATGCATAAATCCACTTCCGGGGCCCACTTGGTGCATGCTTGGGCTGAGCTTGATCTATCCACGAGCTGAGGCTTCTCTTGGAGTTGAACTCCGAGTTATGACGTGTTTTGGGCGTTCAACTCCGGATCATGACGTTTTTCTGGCGTTTAACTTCAGATAGCAGCATGTACCTGGCGTTCAACGCCAAGTTACGTCGTCAATTTCCAAATAAAGTATGAACTATTATATATTGCTGGAAAGCTCTGGATGTCTACTTTCCAACGCCGTTGAGAGCGCGCCATTTGGAGTTTTGTAGCTCCAGAAAATCCATTTTGAGTGCAGGGAGGTCAGATTCCAACAGCATCAACAGTCCTTTTGTCAGCCTTTTTCAGAGTTTTGCTCAAGTCCCTCAATTTCAGCCAGAATTTACCTGAAATCACAGAAAAACACACAAACTCATAGTAAAGTCCAGAAATGTGAATTTAACATAAAAACTAATGAAAACATCCCTAAAAGTAGCTTGAACTTACTAAAAACTACCTAAAAACAATGCCAAAAAGCGTATAAATTATCCGCTCATCACAACACCAAACTTAAATTGTTGCTTGTCCCCAAGCAACTGAAAATCAAATAGGATAAAAAGAAGAGAATATACTATAAATTCCAGAATATCAATGAATATTAATTATAATTAGATGAGCGGGACTTGTAGCTTTTTGCTTCTGAACAGTTTTGTCATCTCACTTTTTCCTTTGATATTTAGAATGATTGGCTTCTTTAGGAACTTAGAATTTCGGATAGTGTTATTGACTTTCCTAGTTAAGCATGTTGATTCTTGAACACAGCTACTTATGAGTCTTGGCCGTGGCCCTAAGCACTTTGTTTTCCAGTATTACCACCGGATACATAAATGCCACAGACACATAACTGGGTGAACCTTTTCAGATTGTGACTCAGCTTTGCTAGAGTCCCCAGTTAGAGGTGTCCAGAGCTCTTAAGCACACTCTTTTGCTTTGGATCACGACTTTAACCACTCAGTCTCAAGCTTTTCACTTGAACTTTCATGACACAAGCACATTGTTAGGGACAGCTTGGTTTAGCCGCTTAGACCTGGATTTTATTTCCTTGGGCCCTCCTATCCATTGATGCTCAAAGCCTTGGATCCTTTTTTTTACCCTTGCCTTTTGGTTTTAAGGGCCATTGGCTTTTTCTGCTTGCTTTTTCTTTTTTTTTTTCTTTCTAATTTTTTTTCGCAAGCTTCTTCTTTTTCACTGCTTTTTCTTGCTTCAATAATCAATTTCATGATTTTTCAGATCATCAATAACGTTTCTCTTTGTTCATCATTCTTTCAAGAGCCAACAATTTTAACACTCATAAACAACAATATCAAAAGACATATGCACTGTTCAATCATTCATTCAGAAAACAAAAAGTATTGTCACCACATCAATATAATTAAATTAAATTCAAGGATAAATTTGAAATTCATGTACTTCTTGTTCTTTTGAATTAAAACACTTTTCTTTTAAGAGAGGTGAAGGATTAATGGATTTTATTCATAGCTTTAAGGCATGGTTACATACTAATGATCATGAAATAAAGACACAAAACATAGATAAACACAACATTAAAAACCGAAAAACAGAAAGAAATAAGGAACAAGGAATGAATCCACCTTTAGTGGCGTCTTCTTCTTGAAGGACCAACAATGTCCTTAAGCTCTTCTATGTCCCTTCCTTGCCTTTGTTGCTCCTCCCTCAATTTCTCTTTGGTCTTCTCTTATTTCTTGGAGAATGATGGAGTGCTCATGATGTTCCACCCTTAATTGTTCAACATTGTGGCTCAAACCTTCTAAGGAAGTGTTGAGTTGTTCCCAATAGTTGTTTGGAGGAAAGTGCATCCCTTGAGGCATCTCAGGGATTTCTTGATGATGAGCTTCCTCATGCATCTCTTGAGAACCGTGAGGGGTCTCTCTTGCTTGCTCCATTCTCTTCTTGGTGATAGGCTTATCCTCTTCAATGAGGATGTCTCCTTCTATGATAACTCCAGCTGAGTAACACAGATGGCAGATAAGGTGAGGAAAAGCTAGCCTTGCCATGGGTGAGGGCTTGTCGGCTATTTTGTAGATTTCATTGGAGATGACCTCATGAACTTCTACTTCCTCTCCAATCATGATGCCATGAATCATGATGGCCCGATCCACAGTAACTTCAGATCGGTTGCTAATAGGAATGATGGAGCGTTGAATGAACTCCAACCATCCTCTAGCTATAGGCTTGAGGTCCAATCTTCTTAGTTGGACTGGCTTGCCTTTGTAGTCTCTCTTCCATTGAGCTCCTTCCACACAAATGTCCATAAGGACTTGGTCCAACCTTTGATCAAAGTTGACCCTTCTAGTGTAGGGGCATTCATCTCCTTGCATCATGGGCAAGTGGAATGCCAACCTCACATTTTTCGGACTAAAATCCAAGTATTTCCCCCGAACCATTGTGAGATAATTCTTTGGACTCGGGTTCATACCTTGATCATGGTTCCTAGTGATCCATGCATTGGCATAGAACTCTTGAACCATTAAGATTCTGAGTTGTTGCATGGGGTTGGTTAGGACTTCCCAACCTCTTCTTCGGACTTCATGTCGGATCTCCGGATACTCATTTTTCTTGAGCTTTAAAGGGACCTCAGGGATCACCTTCTTCTTTGCCACAACATCATAGAAGTGGTCTTGATGGCTCTTGGAGATGAATCTTTCCATCTCCCATGACTCGGAGGTGGAAGCTTTTGTCTTCCCTTTTCCTTTTCTAGAGGATACTCCGGCCTTAGGTGCCATGGATGGTAATGGAAAAACAAAAAGCTTATGCTTTTACCACACCAAACTTAAAATATTGCTCGCCCTCGAGCAAGAGAAGAAAGAAGAGAAGAAGAAGAAGAAGAAGAAAAATGGTAGAGAGGGAGAGAGGTGGTTTTGGCTAAGTGGGAGAAGAGGGGTGTGTGTTGTGTGAAAAATGAAGTAGAATGGAAGGGTATTTATAGGGAGAGGGGGTAGTGTGTATTCGGCCATTTAGGGTGGGAATGGGTGGGAAATTGTTTTGAATTTTTGAAGGTAGGTGGGGTTTATGGGGAAGAGTGGATGGATGTGAGTGGTGAGGGGGGGTGATTGGGAAGAGGAATTGAGGTGATTGGTGAAAGTTGTTGGGAAGTGTGACATGGGGATTAGGAGAGTGTAATTAGGATTAGGAGGTAAGGTGGGAATACGGTAGGTGGGGATCCTGTGGGGTCCACAGACCCTGAGGTGATCCTGTGGGGTCCACATATCCTGAGGTGTCAAGGAATTCCATTCCTGCACCAAATAGGCATGTAAATTGCCTTTGCACACCATTCTGGCGTTTAAACGCCGTATGGTGCACATTCTGGGCGTTCAACGCCCATGTAAAGCATGTTTCTGGCGTTCAGTGCCAGCTTTTCTTCTCTGGGCACATTCCTGGCGTTCAGTGCCAGAATGTTGCTTGTTTCTGGCGTTCAGCGTAAGAATGATGCTCTGTTCTGGCGTTGAACGCCAGCCAGATGCATCTTACTGGTGTTGAACGCCAGCCTGTGCGTCCTCTAGGGTGTGAATTTTTTTCTTCTGCTGTTTTTGATTCTGTTTTTAATTTTTATGATTTTTTCATGACTCCTCATGATCATGTACCTAATAAAACACAAAATAACAATAAAATAGAATAAAATTAGATAAATAAAATTGGGTTGCCTCCCAACAAGTGCTTCTTTAATGTCAATAGCTTGACAGTGGCTCTCATGGAGCCACAAGGTGATCAGGTCAATGTTGTATAGTTGCCAACACCAAACTTAGAGTTTGGATATGGGATCTTAACACCAAACTTAGAGTTTGGTTGTGGCCTCACAACACCAAACTTAGAGTTTGATTGTGTGGGCTCTTCTTGACTCTGAACTGAGAGAAGCTCTTCATACTTACTCTCTTTTGTTACAGAGGGATGGCCATGTGCCTTGAACACAAGGTAGTCCCCATTCAATTGAAGGACTAATTCACCTCTGTTGACATCTATCACAGCTCCTACTGTGGCTAGGAAAGGTCTTCCAAGGATGATGCAATCATCCTCTTCCTTCCTAGTGTCTAAGATTATGAAATCAGCAGGGATGTAAAGGCCTTCAACCTTTACTAACACGTCCTCTACTATTCCATAGGCTTGTCTCAATGACTTGTCTGCCAGTTGTAATGAGAACAAGGCAGGTTGTACCTCAATGATCCCCAGCTTCTCCATTACAGAGAGTGGCATAAGATTTATCCCTGACCCCAGATCACACAGAGCTTTTTCAAAGATCATGGTGCCTATGGTACAGGGTATTAAGAACTTGCCAGGATCTTGTTTCTTTTGAGGTAGAATTTTCTGAATCCAAGTATCCAGTTCATTAATGAGCAAGGGAGGTTCACTTTCCCAAGTCTCATTACCAAATAACTTGGCATTCAGCTTCATGATAGCTCCTAAGTATTGAGCAACTTGCTCTCCAGTTACATCTTCATCCTCTTCAGAGGAAGAATAATCTTCAGAGCTCATGAATGGCAGAAGGAGATTTAATGGAATCTCTATGGTGTCTTTATGAGCCTCAGATTCCTTTGGATCCTTAATAGGAAACTCCGGGGACGAAGGATCAGCACCACCACCAAGTCCAACAAGTCGGACACACCAGCTCCGGCCGCTGTACACCTGCCGGACACGTCGGCTCCGACCAACACAGAAGATCTCGTCCGAGATCGACCTACAGTTTCAGGTAACCCTCGGAACATTGGGGCCGTTGCCGGGGAACCGGGAAATCATCCCATTAACATGGCGGATGACCATGACAACGACCACGATTCAGGTTTGGAAGACAGAACGCCGCATAAAAACGTGGACACAATACTCAAAGATACTCCAGAAACCAACGGAGACAAAAATTCATCAAAGTCTACCAACAGAAGCTGCCATTATGGGCCTCATAAATGGCCTGCGAGAAGGACTATTTAGCCAATCTATATCAAAGAGATACCCGACATCCTTAGACGAAGTACAAGAACGGGCGCAGAAATACATCAACATGGAGGAAAATTCTCGACTTGGCGAAGCCTCAAGGTTCGGTTCTGCCTACCGAGATAAAGAATCCAAGAAAAAGGAAGATCGCTCCGGAGAGAAAATCAAAAAATATCATAACTATACTCCTCTTAGGGTATCCTTGGTAGATGTTTACATAGAAGTCTGCCATATAGAGAAAATCCCTCCAGCTCGGCCACTTAAAGACAAAAGAGGAGGAGGAAATCGGAATGAATACTGTGAATATCACCAACTTCGAGGGCATTCCACCAACGAATGCTTCGACTTGAAAAATGTCATAGAAAAACTAGTAAGAGAAGGAAAGCTAGATCGTTTTTTGGCCAATCGGGATGACGAACCAAGAAAAAGATGAAGGGATGAGGATGTCGGACGATCTGAACGATCACCTCGCACACCGGAAAGACACGTTCACGTAATACACGGCGGATTTGCTGGAGGAGGAATCTCCAAATCATCCCGCAAGCGACACCTCAAAGAGGTGTACCACGTCGAAGGAAAAAAAGAAGCCCCAGACATCCCAGCAATTACGTTTACCAAGGAAGATGCATCCAGAATCATCTCGGGACACGACGACCCCATGGTCATTACGATCATACTGGCAAGCGCCAACCTTCACCGTACACTAATTGACCAGAGAAGCTCTGCCAACATCTTATTCAAAACTGCCTTCGACAAACTCGGCCTAGAAGAAAAAGAGCTAAGAGCGTACCCGAACAGCCTGTTTGGACTAGGAGATGCCCCAGTTCAACCGTTGGGATACGTATCGCTGCATACAACCTTCGGAAAGGGGAACCAATCCAGAACACTCAAGATAGACTACATCGTGGTCGACGTAAGCTCAACCTACAATGCCTTAATAGGTCGGACAACGTTAAATCAACTCGGCACAATAGTTTCAACTCCACATCTGTGTATGAAATTCCCAACTGCGGAAGGGATAGCTACAATAAAGGCAGATCAAAAGATGGCACGTCGCTGTTATAACGAAAGTCTAAACCTCCAAGGCGAAGGAGGAGAGTTCCACACAATCGAGCTCGGTGGAGTTCAGAGGCGAGAAGAATTCCGACCACGACCCGAAGGAGAAGTAGAAAGAGTCCAGATCGGAGACATCTCGGATAAAATAACTAATATTGGCACGATCCTGAAAGGAGACACAAAGGAATCACTAATATGATTCCTACGAGATAATGTTGATCTCTTTGCATGGAAAGCTGCCGACATGCCAGGCATTGATCCCGAACTAATAAGCCACAAATTGGCAGTCTACCCAGGATCCCGGCCGGTACAACAAAGACGAAGAAAACTCGGACCAGAACGAGCTCAAGCTGTAGAAGAACAAGTACAGGCGCTACTAGAGGCCGGGTTCATAAGGGAAGTTAAATACCCACTATGGCTAGCAAACGTCGTCTTGGTGAAAAAGTCAAATGGGAAGTGGCAAATGTGCACTGACTACACCGACCTCAACAAAGCCTGCCCAAAAGACCCTTACCCACTCCCAAGCATCGACGCTCTAGTAGATGCTTCATCAGGATATAAGTATCTCTCGTTCATGGACGCATATTCAGGGTACAACAAAATCCCCATGTATCCACCAGATCAAGAAAAGACCTCGTTCCTAACACCGAAAGCAAACTACTGTTACATCGTGATGCCTTTCGGTCTCAAGAACGCATGAGCTACTTATCAAAGGCTAATGAATAAAGTTTTCTCAGATCACATCGGAAAAATCATGGAAGTTTATGTAGACGACATGTTGATAAAGACACAAAGTGTTTTACACTATCAGGAAACACAACATGCGGCTCAATCCCGCAAAATGCACCTTCGCAGTAGAAGCAGGCAAATTCTTAGGCTTCATGCTCACACAAAGGGGGATTGAAGCAAATCCAGACAAGTGTCAAGCTATACTCAACATGAAGAGCCCAACCTGTGACAAAGAAGTACAACAACTCAACGGGAGGTTGGCCGCTCTATCCCGATTCTTAGCAGGAGCTACGATAAGATCTCTTCCCTTCTATGCTACTTTAAGAAAGGGAAAACAGTTCGAATGGATGACAGAATGTGAGCAAGCCTTCCGAGACTTCAACGAGTTCTTAGGACGGCCACCTATCCTATCTCGGCCACGAGAAGGAGAACCGCTCATATTTTATCTCGCAGTAGGGAGCCGGGCAATAGCCTCAGCGCTAGTCAAAGAAGACGAACATGGGCAAAAACCCGTCTACTTCATTAGCAAAGCGCTACAGGGATCTAAGCTGAAGTACCAGAAAATAGAAAAGTTTGCCTACGCTCTGATCCTCACATCCCGGTAGCTTCGCCCATATTTCCAAGCGCATACCATTAAAGTTCGGACCAACCAACCCATAAAAGGGATATTGCAGAAAACAAATCTAGCAGGACGAATCCTACAATGGGCAATCGAGTTGTCTGAGTTCGACCTCTAATACGAGGCACGGACAGCCATCAAATCACAACACCTGGCCGACTTCATCGTAGAATTTACAGACACCCCGGAAATCCCCATAGAATAGAACATATACGTGGACGGATCCTCGAATAAAACAGGAAGCGGTGCGGGTGTGGTAATCGAAAGCAACCTAGGAACTCAACTTTAGCTCTCCCTTAAATTCGGATTCCCGTCCTCAAACAACCAAGCAGAATACGAAGCACTATTAGCTGGTTTGAAGCTGGCTAGGGAGGTTGGAGCTCGGAAACTCAACATCTACAGTGACTCACAAGTCATAACCTCACAAATAACAGGAAGCTACCAAGCCAAAGATCCGACCATAAAAAAATATTTGGATAAAACCAAAGAACAGCTCGGACAACTCGGGGAATATAGGATCTACCACATACCTCGTGAGCAAAATGCCCGAGATGACACCCTTTCAAAATTAGCCAGCACCAAACTAGGGGGCAACAACAGAAGCCTCATCCAGGAGATACTACAGAACCCGTCAATAGCGGAAGAAGAAAAAGTCCTAGCCATAATAGGTCGGGATCAAGGATGGATGACTCCCATAATAAATTACCTCAAAACAGAAGCACTCCCTACAGATGAAAAGGAGGCAAAGACGCTGAAAAGGGAGGCACAGTACTACACTATCATAAACAACACACTATACAAAAGAGGGATATCAACACCTTTACTAAAATGCGTACCAACTTCTAACACAAAGGAAGTCTTGGAGGAAATGCACAGTGGCATCTGTGGTAATCATCTCGGAGCGCAAGCTCTCACCAAAAAGATACTCCGGGCGGGATTCTATTAGCCAACTCTACAAAAGGAGGCTACAGAATTTGTGAGGACATGCCCACCATGCCAGAAGCATACCAACTTTCACATTACCCCACCAGAAAAGCTCATCAGCGTGACCTCACCCTCGCCATTTGCGAAATGGGGACTCAACCTTCTCGGACCCTTCCCACAGGGATCAGGACAAGTAAAATTCCTCATAGTAGGAGTAGACAATTTCACAAAATGGATCGAGGCAGAACCCCTAGCCAATGCCACCGCTCAAAGAAGTCGAAAATTCCTATATAGGAACATTATTACAAGGTTCGGGGTACCATACTCCATCACCACGGACAACGGTACCCAATTTACAGAGGCAGGCTTCAGAAAATTGGTGGCCAACTTAAACATAAAACACCAGTTCAGCTCCGTCGAACATCCCCAAGCCAATGGACAAGCCGAAGCGGCCAACAAAGTCATATTGTCCGGACTAAAGCGGAGGCTACAAGAAGCAAAGGGAGCCTGGGCCGAGAAACTTCCACAAGTCCTATGGGCGTATCGAACAACCCCCCATTCTACTACAAATGAATCACCATTTCGACTAGCATACGGAGCGGAGGCAATGATTCCAATAGAAATCGAAGAAGGATCTCCCCGAGTAGTCCACTACAATGAACGAGCAAACTCCCAACTTCAGAGAGAAGAGCTCGACTTGTTATCTGAAATCCAAGAAAGAGCTCGGATCAGGGAAGAAGCTCTAAAGCGACGAATGGCTTCCAGATATAATCAAAAGGTAGTGCCGAGAAGTTTTGTAGAGAATGATCTCATCCTAATCAGAAATGACATTGGAACAACTCAACCCGGAGAAGGAAAGCTGGCAGCAAACTGGAAAGGACCCTACCGAGTCATTGAAGTACTGGGGAAGGGCTACTACAGACTGTCCGAGCTTGATGGACGAGAGCTTCCCCGATCATGGCACGCTTGCAACCTAAGAAGGTACTACAGTTAGAAAAGGTAAAGGATTTCACTAAATGGATGCGCTCTTTTTCCTGAAAAGGTTTTTTAATGAGGCACCATGTCGAGACCTAGATCATACCCGACTTAAAGGGACAAGGAAATTCCCACATCTATATATTTGTATTTTTTCTTTGAATAAAGTTTATTTAGATATTCTACAAGATTCCAAGACGCATTAATCTGATGTATTCATCGTCGGATTATAAAGAAACAGCTCGGCAGAAAGTGAGAAACAAATTCACTGCGCGACCACGATAAAGACAATCGTCCGATAAAGGTGAAAACGCGATTCACCCAAAGGACGATCTAAAGATGCCAACCATTTTCTACAAATCGGCAAAGATGAACACAGAATAATGTAAGAAGTTATCGAAAGCAATCCAAAAAAAGAACCTGACGAGGTCTTACGGGTAGCTAATATAATAACTTAAAGACTGGCCGACGTTCAGAAGTCGGACCAAGTCAACCCAAGTTATAAGTAAACCCTGGAAAGAGGTCTGGCCAACCCTATTAAAGAGGATTACTTTAACTTAGAAGGGCCTGACAAAGTCAGCCCCAAACTAAAAAGTTATACAAGTAGTCCCTGAAAGAGATCTGACAAAGATCCAAGAAAGAGGACTACGAAAAATAACTTAAAGGAGACCGACATAACCAAAGTCGGACTCCTACCACTAAAAAGTTATACAAGTAGTCCCTGAAAGAGATCTGACAAAGATCCAAGAAAGAGGACTACGAAAAATAACTTAAAGGAGACCGACATAACCAAAGTCGGACTCCTACCACTAAAAAGTTATACAAGTAGTCCCTAAAAGAGATTTGACAAAGATCCAAGAAAGAGGACTATGAAAAATAACTTAAAGGAGACCGACATAACCAAAGTCGGACTCCTACCACTAAAAAGTTATACAAGTAGTCCCTGAAAGAGATCTGACAAAGATCCAAGAAAGAGGACTACGAAAAATAACTTAAAGGAGACCGACATAACCAAAGTCCTACCACTAAAAAAGTTATACAAGTAGTCCCTGAAAGAGATCTAACAAAGATCCAAGAAAGAGGACTACAAAAATAACTTAAAGGAGACCGATATAACCAAGTCAGATTCCTACCATTAAAAAGTTATCAACATAATCCCTAAAAGAGACCGAGTAAAGGCCCAGAAAAGGGGATCACAAAAATAACTTTTGAAGGGGACCAACATAAAGAAATTGGTCATAAGGTGCTAAAAATACAAACAAGAGCGAGGAAACCGAGAAACAAGTCGGACCCCCCCACAGGCACAGCCTCAAAAGGATCCAAGCTACAAACGATAAGCATGAAAACAACCTAAAGAGGCCAGACAACAAAATTTCAATAGATATCATGCATAATACGATAAAGCGTCAAAAGGTCACCACAATACCAACCACGGAAGCTACTTTTGTTTTTCAAAAAAGTTGCAAAGCAGACAACTAGAAGTGTCAAGAAGAACAAACAAAACAAAGTTCAAAAGCCCACAAACCGGGCTATTTACACAAAATATCCAGAAAAAGATCAGCTAAAGATCAGGAGCTTTCCCGGCAGCATCAGTATGGGGAGAAGGAGGACGAGTCTGAAGGGGCACAGCATCTACGGTCCCATCCTCCCGGTTCAGAATCTGGCATTCCGGATTAGATGTAACACGGGGAACAGAGGAGGTCGACACCTTAAGAGAAGGCACGGGGGGAGGATTAGTCTCATCATCATCCTGGTCATCAGGGACAATCTTACCATCTCTCACAACATTGTCCAGGCTGATAAGAGTCA
The DNA here is from genome assembly GCF_014773155.1 of Arachis stenosperma. Classification (NCBI taxonomy): domain Eukaryota; kingdom Viridiplantae; phylum Streptophyta; class Magnoliopsida; order Fabales; family Fabaceae; genus Arachis; species Arachis stenosperma. Next base: position 68,514,437 of record NC_080379.1, read on the forward strand.
AGTCGGCATCAGGAGCAACAACCCGGAACTGCTCCATCAGGTTCTCGGAGGCAGCAGTTACGCTACCCACAAGGTGACCCTGAAGCTCACCATAATTAACCCGAGCTGTTTCCAAATCCTCTCGAAGATGCATCAATTCCCTATAAGCTGAGACATAGCTATCCTTATGTTTCAATGCAATGTCTTCGGCCAGCTTCAAAGAAGCAGCAAGGGCAATAGAGCTGGCCTTCTCACCCTCCAGCTCCTTCTCTACCTTCGCCAACTTCACCTCCGACTCCTCCTTCAGACCCTTGATTCGATCAAATTCCGACTTGGCCTCTTCCATAAAGGATTTTGTGGCATGAATCGGAATCCCCTGAACTGTCCAGAATATAGCCGCACCCATATGAGCCATCTTCACACTATTTTTAGTGATAAAATCTAAATGCCAAAGAAGAGACACGTCGTCCATGGAAAGCCCACCATAGGGGGGCAATTTGCTGGTCAACAAACTCAATGGCATCAAAGTCTGTGGCATCCAAGTTAAAAGGCTCGGATGTTTTTTGCTTTTTCAAAGGTAGGGCACCAGAAGCAGCAGCAGAAGTCTGAGAAGGATCGACCTGATGAAACTGGGGAGTAGGAATTACTTTCCTCGGCCCAAGGGAACTCAGCACAGGGGGCTTCATGGGGACCTGTGAAGATCCCTCGCCGGCCACCTTGGCCGAGATGTTCAGAGCAGCAGTTGCCTTCTTTGCCCTTTTGAAGGCCTTTATAGAGTCATTGTTCTTTGACATCTCTACAAACACAAAAACAACCACAACAAAGAGTTACAAAAGAAGAAGAAAAAGAAACAAACATAGAAACAAGTCAGACAAAGAGACAAACAAATACCCAAAGCAGTCCGAACCAAGGACGGATTAGTCAAAAATCTTTTTGTATCAAGATGAGGAGGTTTCCCCCAGAGATCCTCAAGAACAACTACAAAAACGCATTCGACATCATCAAGCATCTCCCAAGAATAGCGAGAAACTCTTACATCCTTCTGCCACTCTAGAGGGAAGGAGGGCTCGTCATTCTCATCAAGAAAAAAGGGGCGGGCCCCCTCAACAGCTCGAACTCTAAAGAAGTAGTTCTTGAAGTCCTTAAAGGACTCATCATACATCGCAAACACTTTATGGCCCTGGGTGGACCGGAAAGAAACATAAGAAGCTTTCTTTTTTGAAGAACCGCCAGGCTTGGCAGAAACAAACAAGTAAAGAAATAGAGTCTGGGAAGGTGTTACATCTAGTTCACGGCAGAGAAGTTAAAAAATTTTAATAAAATCCCAGGAATTGGGGTGAAGTTGGGATGGAGCAATATTACACGACCACAACAGGTCGGTTTCAAAAGCAGTAAAAGGAAAAGTAACATTCAACTAGCTAAAAAAGTATTCATAGGCATAGAAGAAGGGACGCTCCCTCTCAATGGAAGTCGGAAAGCAAACCCTCTCATCAGAATCAGGATCAACAAGCTCGTAATCCCCCTCGCGAGCATTGTTACCACAAATCCTATGACGCTTCCTCAGCTCTGTGCAAAATTCAACATCCACAACGGAAACACACAACAAAACAAGGGAGTCCAGCCAATCGGACATCCCCTCGGGAACTCTGGAAGACATCTCTACAATGTTATTGCGAGAAGACATGAGGCCAACTAATCCTACAAGTAAGAAAAGAAAATGAGGTTACTACAAACATCTCGGACAAAGGGGAAAACAACTCGGTCAATACTTCTGAGGCAATGAAAAGCAAGAAAAGGAAAACCCCAAGACTCAAACCAAAGTCCTGGGGCATCCTTTGGAGGCAACAACAAAGCAAGGTCTCCAGAAATACTCTACAGATCACATCCCAGCATTTCTCAAAAAAGAATTCAAAACAACAAGCGCTTTCATCAAAAGAAAACACAGCAAAACATTACAAGCCTACCAAGCAAAAACCACTCCCAAGCATCGAGCACAAGACCATTAAAAGAGCAACCTTTTTTCAAAGATCAGACAGGAAGCAATCTCCAAAGGTGAGAAACAGATACAGATTTCGTACTAGTACCAAAAAACAACCAGAAGCTACAGTAAAAACTCAGAAAGCCTCAAAATTCCAAGAATCTCCAAAGGAAAAGCATATCACGGCAACAGGTAAATATAAGATCACAAAAAGATCCAAACTTTCAAACATGCAAAACCAGAACTTCACCAAAATTAAAGACGAAGCCATGAAGAAAACGAGAAAAGCTATTACCAACCTGGAAAGAACAGCGAGCTTCAGCAAAAACCAAAGGAGGAAGATGAAATCTGGGAATGCGAACAAGAGCAATGTCGCCGGAAGAAATACAAAGCTCCAACACCAAATGACGCCGCAACACAAGGAAAACAGAAATGCAAACGAAAAAACAGAGAGTGGAGAGAACTAAGAAAAGAAAGTTACGAAAGAGCAAAAGAAGAGAAACCATTTTCAGGTTTTCAAAATCCAAAGTAAAAGAGCCTAAGGGAAACGGGGCAATTAATGCTCAAATTTAAAAGCATTAAACCCTCGCACGTTCCCAAAAAAGCACCGGTATAAAGTGCGCGTCTTTTAGAGGAAACGATTCTACATTCAAAGCTGTTGCAAAGGAATCGACAAAATACTTGACTTCGGCTTTACCAAAGAAGGACCAAAGTCAAAAGACTCGGCCTCAAAAAAGAAGACCGAGCTCAAGCAGGGGCACTCTTCATATCCTGGGTCGAACTGTCCGACCTGGGATGTTCTGCAGACAAAGCGACCGACCTCTTCAGGTCAGGACAACCCGACCTCTCCTCAAAGAGCTCGGCCAAGTCACAGGAAAGCCCAAACGAAGGGCCCAAATAAAGGAACGCGCCCCAAATCCAAGGGCTGTCCAAGCCCATAGAGATAAAGGCGTTTCCCTTAAAAGATGACCTCACTTAAAGATAAGATAAAGATAAGATAAAGATAACTAACTTATCTTATCCGCGAGAGGCCACATCTCACCATTATAAATACACTGGAGCACCCAGGTATAACTCATACTCTGATTCTACTCAATACCTGCTTAATACACTTGCTAACTTAAGCATCGGAGTCCCTTGCAGGTACCCCCCACCCTCTGGGGACGAAGGATCAGCACCACCACCAAGTCCAACAAGTCAGACACACCAGCTCTGGCCGCTGTACACCTGCCGGACACGTCGGCTCCGACCAACACAGAAGATCTCGTCCGAGATCGACCTACAGTTTCAGGTAACCCTTGGAACAGTTACTAATCAAACAACTCGGGCATAAACGGATACAACTCGAACTAAAGCATATAGGTGTCAAGAAGCCAGACAGAGCAACAAAAGGAGACCCCAAGACCGACACTAAATATCTAGGGGCCTCATTTGGAGGCAAGTATGGAACAACGACTCAGGAAAATCTACAAGCCTACATGTCTACTGATGAGCGGATAATTTGTATACTTTTTGGCATTGTTTTTAGTATGTTTTTGATATGATATAGTTAGTTTTTAGTATATTTTTATTAGTTTTTAATTAAAATTCACTTTTCTGGACTTTACTATGAGTTTGTGTGTTTTTCTGTGATTTCAGGTATTTTCTGGCTGAAATTGAGGGACCTGAGCAAAAATCTGATCCTGAGACCAAAAAGGACTGCAGATGCTGTTGGATTCTGAACTCCCTGCATTCGAAGCGAATTTTCTGGAGCTACAGAAGCCCAATTGGCGCGCTCTCAACGGCGTTGGAAAGTAGACATCCTGGGCTTTCCAGCAATATATAATAGTCCATACTTTGCCCAAGATTTGATGGCCCAAACTGGCGTTCAAAGTCACCTCAAGGAATCCCAGCGTTAAACGCTGGAACTGGCACCCAAATGGGAGTTAAACGCCCAAACTGGCACCAAAGCTGGCGTTTAACTCCAAGAAGAGTCTCTACACGAAATTGCTTCATTGCTCAGCCCAAGCACACACCAAGTGGGCCCGGAAGAGGATTTTTATGTCATTTACTCATTTCTGTACACCCTAGGCTACTAGTTTCTTATAAGTAGGACCTTTTACTATTGTATAGAAATCTTTTGATCACTTTTAGATCTCTAGATCATCTTTTGATCACTTTTAGATCTCTAGATCATCTTT